>NC_068308.1:37499216-37799216 GCF_025860055.1 Xyrauchen texanus | reverse complement strand
ATACTGCTTGCAAACAGTGGTATTAATCATATTGTAGTGTGCCGACTGGCTACGAGCTGTTTTAATGCAATTCAGCATTAAAATTGTGCTGCAGTCACATATATAAACCCGTATCTGAGACAGCAGGTGACCTCGGGTAATTAACATCCAGTGCTGGGTAGTAACTGATTAAATGTAATCTGGATTACATAATCGGATTACAAAACAGAGTACTTTTAATTCGATTCAATTACATTTTAAATTACTTGTACTCAGATTACAGTTACTTTTATGGATTAGCTGATTACATTTATTCATCCATCTAATTCTTCATTCCTAATCAGCCTACAGCTGATATACATTCGGTAAATCTCCGAGTGCTTTTGAATTTGGGTGGACTTAAACACAGAGACCTGATACTAGCCACCAGCCATAATTACACTGAAGTAATCCACACATAAATGCCAAACCGATTGCATTATTGCGGTAAAGTTAGTTTTAGTTTCGCGAATTGCTCTTGCACTTGGCTTAACAAATTTACATTAATGTGCTTTTGGGTCAATTTTTGAGACTGTGTTTTTTATGAAGCTGATTTACAAATATAACAGGTCTAATCCACACATGGATGGGGTTTGTAATGCCAAAATTGTCTGTGTAAGAACATTTTAAGTGCCTATTTTTATTTAACTCATAAACAGACACACATAGTTACGAGTAAAATAAACACTCATATAAATTCTCATATTTTGATCCATTGAGTCATTGTTAATGTTTCCTTTGATGTATTAACCGGTAAGCAACATTATATCAAAATGATAAAAGTTTATACATGATACATCAAATAAACAAGAATTAGGTCAGAAGTAATCCAAAAGCAATCAGATTAGATTACTTTAAACTGTAATCCAATAGATTACATTACTGACAACTGACTGTAATTTGATTCCATAATCAGTACCAGATTACAACTCAAAAGTGATCTACCCAGCACTGTTAACTTCTGTATCAAATACATCTTTCGGATCCTTCGGATTAGACGTTAAACCAAGGTTCTGACTCTCTGTGGTCATTATAAATCCCAGGGCACTTCTTGCAAAAAGTAGGGATAGTAGGTCCTGGCCAAATCCCCCCATTGGCCCTTCTCAATCATGGCCTCCAAATAATCCCCCTCCATTAATTGGCAACATCACTCTACTCTCCTCTTCACCTAGCTGGTGTGTGGTGGCCGTACTGGCGCACTTGCTGCCGTCGAATCATCCAAGTAGATGCTGCACACTGGGGGTGGTTGAGGAGATTCCCCCTAAACTGTAAAGCAGTTTGAGTGCCTAGAAATGTGCTATATAAATATAAGGAATTATTCATTATTATTATCTTAATTTTCCATTCTATTCATTGATATTATTGATATTATGGGATTTAAAAAATTTGGTACAGTAATTAAGATGGTTATATTTAAATAACACAGACAGGACATGGTAAAGATTGCTTAAGATAAATCTCTAGGTTAGAGAAGAGGACTTCACTCCAGTATATTTCCAGATGTTTGAGGTGTGAGAACATGTTTATGTTTAAACATCTTCTTGATAATAATAAATGTAATTTAATTTTTGGGTGAACTATCCCTTTAATAAAAAGCCAATGTATCCATTTATTTGCATTTAGTGTTTGCAAACTATGCCCGAATGCCTGAATCAATTCATCCATCCATCCGATCCATCCATCCATCCAACCATCCGTCCATCCATCCGTCCGTCCGTCCAACCATCCGTCCAACCATCCGTCCATCCAACCATCCATCCATCTGTCCATCCATCCATCTGTCCATCCAACCGTCCATCCAACCATCCGTCCATCCATCCGTCCGTCCGTCCAACCATCCATCCAACCATCCATCCAACCATCCGTCCGTCCATCCAACCATCCGTCCATCCATCCATCCATCCAACTGTCCATCCATCCATCCATCCATCCATCCATCCATCCATCCATCCATCCGATCCATCCAACCATCCACCTGTCCATCCAACCATCCAACCATCCATCCAACCATCCATCCATCCATCCATCCAACTGTCCATCCAACCATCCGTCCATCCATCCATCCATCCAACCATCCATCCAACCATCCATCCATCCATCCATCCATCCATCCATCCATCCATCCATCCATCCATCCATCCATCCATCCATCCATCCATCCAACCATCCATCCATCCATCCATCCATCCAACTGTCCATCCAACCATCCATCCAACTGTCCATCCAACCATCCATCCATCCATCCATCCATCCATCCATCCATCCATCTGTCAATCCATCCATCTAACCATCCGTCCATCCGTCCGTTCATCCATCAATTTTTTTTTTGCTTACATCACAATTTCTATACTTCCATTTGTGCAATTTCATAGTTTTGATGACTTTACTATTATTCTAAAATCTGGGAAATAGTAACAAAAATGAGCAGGTTTGACTGGCAGTGTATATGAAACTTTGCCATATATATATTCTGACAATCTGATGACCTTTATAGAGCGCAACTGTGCCCACTTACTATTTCTAGCTATGTCTTGGTTCCAGAAGTGTTTTTACCATTAATTTCTTCCATGGGGATTTTATAAAATCCTTCATAAAAGATTTGTAATTCATGAACCAATCCAACCAGCTCTGACGTGACATTACATACTTTGATTTGAAGCAAAAAATTATTTAAAAATCGGACAAAAAGACACAGGTGCAAGACAGTGTCCTTAACGTCATTCATACGTGAATGAACCACAGTCTTGTGAAAGACGTAAGTTGTTTATTATAAGCATAGTATCAAAATATTTAAAATATATTACAAAATATTCAGATATATGCAAATATGTAAGTAGTTTGACTCAGGCCTGGCTGCAGCTTTAAGATGTAAGTTGGGCCATAGGACCCTCCAGGTGGGCTGAACAGTTGGTGGGGTGGGTGTAGGTGTAGTTCTCAAGGTGGGCCAACTTCATGATTGGGTGGGCCAGGCCCACCCAGGCCCCCCTGTGGAGCCAGGCCTGAGTTTGAGAGTGTAGGGAGACCGACTCGATTGCGCCATGAAAGTGGGCAGTCTCTGAAGAGCTCCTTTGGCGCACTTTGCTTATGACGATTCTCTGAGTTCTGGCTTTTTTCTTTTCAGTTTCATGGGTAGTGTCGTTTTAACATGGAGCTCCAATATTAAAACACTAGTTTTAAAAGATAAAGTTGAAATAACGTTGAACGATTAATTCTGGAACCTGACTGTCACGTGCTGTTTCCATTTTCAAAATTGATATACTTACCATGGCAAATTTGCAGACGTTCTGGCAAGCCACGCCACGGAGGCCATTTCCTGGTGCTGGAGCGCAAGTGTGTGAGTGTATGTGTGCTGGCTTGGCGGCTCTGGGTGGAGACGAGTGTGTGTGAGGATGGGGTGGGGGTGGTGGTTTCAATGCCAGGCCAAGTGTCAACGGCAGCGGGTGAGAGAGGTGGACAGGTGGGCACGGAGATGGTCTGGAGACCCTGGAATCCACCGTCTTCAATGGAGACTGGGGCTAGAGAGAGAGAGAGAGATGTGACAAGAACAAAAGAAGATCTGTGTGCGACCTCAACAGGCCTAACTTCAAACAGATCTGCATCCTCTGTCCTATTACCGTTATGCATTATCAGTACCAAATACTACAGTCAAGCCTAATAAAAAACACACAGATACACTCATCTAGTTCAACTCCCTCACCACAGAGTGTCCAGTTCACAGCAGGGGTCAGTGACGGGGCTTTAAACACATCCTCTACACACAGATCTCACAGCTTTAACCACTGCTCTACAACAGACCAGAGATCCTGGATGACATCTAAAAAGAGGTTTTGCTTTTTATTAAACAAACCTCTGAGTGCAAGATGGGCTGCAATTGCAGTGACATTTAGAGTCGAGATAAAGGAGCGTTGTGACATGCATTTTTAGGAGTACAAAATTTGCGTCACTTCGTTTTGCATATTGCATTTATTAGTTGTATTACAGTAAACTTTGTCAAGTTCAATACTGTCCCTAATTGAGATTCCTCATTGATGCAGCTGTGGTTCCAAAACAAAAGTGATGTCATATATTAGTTATGGGAGTTTCTTCAACTCAACTGCACTTTCAATGTCCCTGGGGTTGATTTATATTAAAACAGATTCATCTTTTTTCTTTTTGTTATCTGAAGTTCACATTAAAACTGAATCGTAAACTTTTTACCAAGCCTGTATCATTTAAACTATGAAAATCCATTATGAAAATATAAATGATTACAAGTTTAAAACTGTGTAACTAAATAAAATGTGAAAGACCCCATTTCAAAATTAATTGTTGGAAAACGATTTCTTTAAATATTTCAAAAATCATCAATGCCCCACAGTTGTGGCATCATTTCCACCACACCAAACAATTTTTCCCCTAAAAAAGGCTTTTCAATAGTTAGTGTACTTGTTAACCTGTTGACACACCCCCTATTTGAGCACAAGCCATGAAAACAACATACCTTAAATGGTTGTATTTACGGGACCCTTTGGTGTTTGGACACAGTTGTAGTATCTTTTGAAAGAAGACACTTTGGGCTTTATTTCCCAAGTTTCAGAATTAATATATGTTGTTATTATTTAAAGTTAGAGAAGCTGAAGTTTATAGTAATGGAAATATTTTGTGCTGAACATGTTTTTATAATCTAAAAAACCAATAATAAAAGCACCAAGACAACCCAGAAATACAATGTTCTCAAAGTCACGAGTCTAAAGAAGTCACGTTTCAAATCTGAAGATGATTGAATAATAAATGAGGTTCCTGCAGCTTTAATCTCTGTAAAATCGCTGGAAGAGTTCAGAGTAAAATGAAGGCTCCGCCTCTCAAGACGACACTAAATCTGACGGCACTGTTCGACTATTATGAATAAAACTGCGCTGCATTTTTAAAAATAGACTTTGGAGACGGCTGGTTTTGTTTATGAGACTCTAATATTTAAGATCATAAACAGTTTTACAACATGAATGCTGCTCAGATTGCAGTTTGTTGAAGAACGATGATGAAAGTTAATTCTTTCAGGCGAGATCTCATGTAAACAACGGAGAATATATCAATATTTCTCAGATTTATCACTTTTATGGACAAAAAGAGCTATTGGATGTTTTTCACTGAACGCTTGTCATGGACGATTGACCCAAGTGTGTTGAACTGGATTCATCTGGCGATCGTGTTTTCATAATAAAGGTATGACGTCCCGTTTTGATATTGCATGTTTTCAATTGTACTCCAGCACAAATAACTCAATTACTGTTTCTGGAGCATTGCTATCATGAAACAGAGATCGGATATCAATGTTGAACCCTTCGACCTTTGAAAAGATGTATCATTTGTTAACATTAATTACATTTATAGACGGTAAATTATATATTAAATGTAAGCAGAGTGACATCACTATCGCATACGGGGGAATTGCGTATCAACAGGTTAACCAAGTGGACAAAAGTGTCAGTGAAGAGCATGCTTGAGATAAAATATGAGAGAAAAACATTGAAATATCAAGGTAAATATCACTTGTGAGCAGGATGTTTTTATTGGCTGTCATTTCCAAACTAGCCGTAAATGTACCATATTATGCAAAATATTGAAAATATTATTAAAATGTGTTTTACTATTAGGATGCATAAATTATTATATGTGATAAGAGCTTTACCAAGACAAACGAATTCTATTAAACACAGTACAGAATTAGAGATGTGCTGGAAATGACACTGTGGTGGGAATGTTCAAGACAAAAATGACTTAAATCTTCTGTGATGCATGTACGTACACTATTGGACATTGTTAGTGGACACATTAAAAAAACGCGTAAATGCATAGAGTTTTAAAGAGACTTTACTTTCAAGAAGTCCACATTGTTAAAAGTGCCCGAAGTTGAATAAAAACCAATCATATTTACTAAAAAACTCTTTAAATATAGACCTTATTCACAGCAGTGACATCTTTGATTTTTGATGGGAATGACAACGAGGTTGTGAGGAATAGACTTCAGTCTCTTCAATGGGCTGTACTGCAGTTTAAAGTGTTTTTGGATCGTTCCGCGGACAAAACATTGATGAAATATCTGTCCAAGAACATTCTGTATACAAAAAAACTCCAGACAACACGAGTTGTGGAAAATCAAATGTTATCTAGAAGTTTTTTACAGCTTTATACCATGCATGCCCTCAGCCTCATTGTCATTGCCATTAAAAATCCAAGATGGCGCTACCATAAATAAGGTCTATAGCTTCAATGTTGTTAGCTAGAAATTTAAAGTCTAACTGCGTGTTAAAAAGTATAGATTGACTGTAGTTTAGGTTCTTTAAATATGAGTATATTATGGCAAAGCAAGCAACAATTTTGAAGTAGCTTTCCCAATACTGATAATATGCATATGTATAAGTGTGTGCACATGCATGAAATATGTACATGAATACTGAAGATCACAGTTTATCTGTGGATTGCAGAAGGTAGACATATACACACCTTATATATGGTGGCACTTTGTGGTATGGCTGTAGCCTGGCATAGAGGAGAGGTTCTGTGCACAGAGTGTGCATGCCCAGTTGAAAGTGTGTGAACTGGACTGTTCAGTCGGTTGGGTCCCACAGACCTGCAAATGTTAAAAAACATTTGGAAAATTATCACGAAAAACTAAATTATGGCTATTTTTGGTGGTGAAAACTTGCAAATAAGTAAACTTCAGGAAGAAAATGACTGTGGACTCTATAAGAGTGTGCATAACATGGTAATAACATGATTATAAATGCGTTATTACACATGAACAGGTTACATACCTCAGTTTTTCGATGGTGTTCTTCTTATTATTGAAGAACAGGTTGATCAGAGTTTTTCTCTTAATACATGCGATTATTCCAACACATACTAGACACAGAAAGGCCACCAGGATCCCTACTATTACACTACTACTGTCTGCAAATACAGAGACGCACACACATATATGACAAACTCATCAGCTCATCAGCAGAGCAATTAAAATTTGTGTTTTTCAACCATATCAAGATTTTAGGTTGATATATTGTATTTGTACTGTGTTCAAAATACTGTGACTGTTCACCATTTCAACATTTAGAATGACATTTTGGTATTTTTCTAACAAGCAAAAAGACATAGCACAAATAAAAATAATTATACAAATAAAAATGAAAAAAATATGTTTAAATTAGTACCTGTTGGTCGCATTGGGCCGCTGTCCACACTACCTCCAAATCCAGCTTTATCACAGAACGGAGGAGCCCAGAGGACTTCACAGTGACAGTTCTTCTTATTATTACAAACCTACATATGACACACACAGCAGTGAGATCATCAGGCCATTTCCCAAAATGACTGAAATAATCCTTAGAACACTCTACTTGTCATCACGATAAGTCATCAAGATACAAAGGTGTGTGGGTTTGTTTTTAACATTGAAGAGGACATCTTAAAATCACTCAAAAGTATAGAGATACACAGTGTTTTCAGCTACACAAGAGAAATGGCCTGTTCTAGCTTATGAGTTGTTCTTTTTTAGAAATGGTGTTTCTCGGGGGTCTGGGTAACTCAGCGAGTATTGACGCTGAGTTTGAATCCAGGGCGTGCTGAGTGACTCCAGCCAGGTCTCCTAAGCAACCAAATTGGCCCGGTTGCTAGGGAGGGTAGAGTCACATGGGGATAATTCCCCGTGGTCGCTATAATGTGGTTCTCGCTCACGGTGTGGTGAGTTGTGCGTGGATGCCGCGGAGAATAGCGTGAAGCCTCTACATATGCTACATCTCTGCGGTAACATGCTCAACCACGTGATAAGCCACATGATAAGATGCGCAGATTGATGCTGTCAGATGCAGAGGCAAATGAGATTCGTCCTCCACCACCCGGATTCACTACGCCACCATGAGAACTTAAGAGCGCATTGGGAATTGGACATTCCAAATTGGAATTTTGGAAAGATTTGTCTACTAAAAACCGAGAGCGAGAACCACATTATAGTGACCATGAGGAGGTCACCCCATGTGACCCTACCCTCCCTCGCAACCAGGTCAATTGGTTGCTTAGGCGACCTGGCTGGAGTCACTCAGAACACCCTGGAACGCCTACTATACATCTAAACCTAAACGATAGAGTCATAAAAGCAAATGTGAGATGAAAAATGCAATAACTGAAGCAAATTCTCGGAAAGGAGGCGAGAATCGGCTTGCCAATATAAATAATAGTTTTAATGATAAACTTAAACAAAAGACACAAACACACACATGACGGTCAGCTGCCTGTAAATCTCTCTCAGTCGCACCACCTTCCGTAGTCGGCCTTTATCCCTCTCGGAGGCTTAATTAGCCTGATAAGGGACCGGGTTTGTAGAATCACCACCGGCCCCTCCCTCTGCCCGGTCACATTCCTCCCTCATTCTCTCAGGCTGGTGAGCCCCCGGCATGTCGTACACCCCCCCCCCCCCCCCCCTTTCCCTTTCCCTGATCTAAGCCCCGTCTGCCGGCAGGTCATCCCTGCCTTCCTGAATCAGGGAGGGACAGGGGGAGGGAAACAGAAATAATATAAAGGGGGTACTTCCTGTAACAGTGTAGTAGAACCCCCAAAAAAACACTGTGAAATTTTAGAGAAGGAAAAGGCCAACACGGAGCGACAGTGAGAGAGAGAGAGGAAAAAAAAAACCACTTCTCCGATACGCCATAGCTCCACCCTCTAACGGACGACAGCCATGCCTCCCCGGGTGGATCGGAGGCAGTCCTCCAGCCCCTGGCGGACGGAACGCCCCGCCACGTTATCGGGGAACAGAAGGGGTCTCCCCCGCCCCTGGTAGCGGCACTGACCGCTCCAGGTGGTCGGTTAGGAGCCCATTCTCCCCTAGCGGTCGGCGGCCGCGGCTGCTCCGTTGGGGTGGATGGTAGTGGCGAGAACTCTACTACTGTGTATCCTTCCTCATTCCCGGGTCTTCGGCACCAGTGTAAAGGAATTAAGGGAAAGGAGGGGCGAGAACCGGCTTGACAATATAAATAATAGTTTTAATGATAAACTAAGCAAAAGACACAAACACACACGATGGAGCAGCTGCCTGTAAACGATCTCTCTCTGTCGCACCACCTTCCGCAGTCGGCCTTTATCCCTCTCAGAGGCTTAATTAGCCTGATAAGGGACCGGGTGTGAAGAATCGGGGCCCCGCCCTCCGCCCTGTCACAGACTCTTTCAGCTTATGTGTCGACTCGTGTGCTTTTTCAGGACTCGTACCCTGGTCCTCCGCGTTCAAAGGCCGACTTTCATTTACTGTGAAAGTCACCAGAAAACTGCTATGATATGTAGAACAAGGCACGTAAAATATCTTTGCAAAAAATGTACAGTAGTTACACTCATGTGATTCTGGATATGAAACCAGGTTGTGTTTACAGTTACAGTTACAGTAACTTAATGTTTTTGTTTAGATTCTGTTGATATATTTAGTTTTATTTGTTATCCATTTGTTTTACATGAAAACAATGCTTGTAATCTGTTGCCATTATTAAACTAAATGATTAAAAGATCCATACAAATATTTGCTCTCATGGAAAACTGATTGTGTGTTCAGCGGTCTGCATGTCCTCCATTCTGTAAGCTTTAGCATGCACCTCCTCAACATCTACCAAAACACTTACAACACTTCCTCTTTTCTCCATATGGCTTTAAATATGAAGTGTAAAACAACCTTCTCTTCTCTGGTTCCGACTCTCTCCTGATGAGCTGCAGATGTTGATTTAAGTGGAACATCTTGATCTAATCTGAAGTTTCATTACTTCATTCACGGAGTTCAACTATCTATTTCTCACCCTCTCTTTGTCCTGTTTTACTCCCCTGCAACCAAGAAGTAACCCTGACCTTATCCTCAGAAAGATTGCTTTCTTTGTGAGCTGTTTTATAAAGTTGGGGCTAAAACACATCCACTCTTTCTGGTTTCTCTCCTAAATGCTTACACAAACCTCAGCTGGACTGTTATAAACATGCTTTCCCTAATTAAATGAAGATTATAAAGAGAGTACGCTTACACAGTAATGTAAATAGGAATGTGTAAAACTATCACCATACATTGATCATAGAGGTCCAAGGTCCAAAACTATCTTTTTGCAACACCCAACCTGTCATAATAATTAGTACGACATGGCAAAATTGAACGAGTTGTAAAAGAAAAATCAGCCTGATCTCACATCAAATTCGGCAAGTGTGTGCCGATTTTTCTTTAACCGAAATCGGTATACGTTGACCGAATTTGAAAACACTGCCTCCAGATACTAAAGCGGTAAGTGTTTCAGAGCATATAACAAGTGTGACATCCATTTATATCCAGGAGAGGTCGCCAGAAGCCAGTTTTAAAAGAATTGTTTTCAGCTGAACACGGTGTAAAACAGTGAAGAGAAATGCTTATTTTATTTAATCTACCGCCCCAAACAAAACCCAAATCTAACCCTAACCATTAATGGAGAAAATAAATGCAATGTTAGGGATAAAAATGCAACCTCCTTATCATGCTCATGCTCGTGATTGTTTATACAAATGTGATTACTTACTCATACCTTGTTTGAATGGGGATTGAACTGTGGTCTCCCATACAACAGACCCAACGCGCAAACAGTCGTGCCAGGAGGGCACTTAATTGTTGAGGAGCCGTTCCAAATATGTCAGATGGGAGATAGGGCATGTCAGTGATTCGGCATACTGTTGCCGATCCTAGGGTACCGTAACTTTCGGAAATAGCATATCAACTTCCCGTGTGATCACGTTGGAACAATAAACAAACCAACAAATGATTTTTCATCATTTTAACCCCCTACACAAACCCTATTACTTTATAGGAAAGTATCTTTTGTGTATCAGAGAAGGAAGAAAACATCAGGGTTTGGAACGAGATGAGGGACACGTATTGATGTGCATCAGCCATTTGTACTGCATAAATACTGTAAATATGGAATGAGTAACCATATTTGTTTCCATTCTTAAAATAAAGTGTGGCTAAAATGTGATTCCCTGTATTGTATCGATTTGAAGTTCTGTTTGATGATTGGTTGGTCTCTCTGGGAATAAAAGAGCCAAGTTGTACAATATCTTGTTGTCGTGAGACTATGCTTTCCACACCTGCTTTTTTGCCGTTATGGAAATTTAATGCTTTCGCTTTTTTCGTCACATATTTGTGACAAACATGAAATGAGTCAATCTCCATCTCTCAGTGAAGCTGTACCTGTCACAAAAACATGACACATCATGATTGCTTTTTCATATTTTTGTTTTGGTGGCTTAATGTGAGGAATATTCCTCATATGATTGTCCACATGGAGTTCTGGAGCAAAAAAGTACAACTTTAGGCATCCAAGATAAAGAGACCATCATTCTGAAGGTGATTGACATATTAACTGAAGTAGATGATCTTTATCTTCCATTATTGAGAAGATAAAGATCAGACTATTGTTCTTACAGTGGTTTTAAACCATTATTTACTCACCAAATTCAATTTTTACTTGCATTTGGCTCCTGGCGAATGTTCATTTTGGACCCATTTTCTTGCACTAACAGGTTTCACAAAAATTAAGATTATTTTTGCTAATAAGAACAAAGCAAGACACAGTGCCATCAAAACCGAACATTTGAAATGCTCCCAATACAAAGTCCCTCTTATCCACACCAAACAAATCCTGCCTTCACATATAACAGCCGTAGATGTAAGTGACTGTTCCACAGCATAAACATGATGAATGGCATGTTGAACTGAACGTAGATGAGGTTATTACAGCTAATTGATTAATCGCTCAGAGAGACAGTGAGAGTGATTGCTTGGTTGGCTACTGTTATTTCTGGAGTCCTAGATCTGTGGAGACTTACATTACAGAGAGAGAAAGACTTTATAAATGTAAAGGTTTTTCATTGGTTCTTTGCAGCAGTGACCTCTTAAGTGATATTTAAGTCACACATAAAATGTATGAATGTCATGGCATAGAGTAAAACATATCAGAGCAAGTGGCATTTATTTGAAAGAAAAATAGCACATGCACACTTTTCAAGCCAAACGATTCACAAAAAATAAGATAATTGGGATCAAAGTGATAAAACAATAGATATCGTATTGACAAAATTAAGACAAATAAAAAAAAAGTCACTTTGTTTTAGTGGAACATGTCCATAGTTAATGTGATGAACTACACCTGAGTGAACTTGAGGGGAACTGACTTCATATATCGACTAAATATCACCAAGACTCACCAGTTGATTAAAAGTTGCTGAGACAAAATGGCTAATTCTGAGAAAAGCTCTAGCAGCATTTGAGCGCATATGACATTTGCTTTGGTGTTTTGTAACAATGCAATGACATTTAGATATTTAAAATATGGCTTAAGAGCCTAAAACGTTTTGTGGCCACTTTTAAGTTCTTCAGATAAGTATATTGGTTTCTGGACTCTTTAAAGCACTTTAAAGCACTCTTGTAAAGAAATAAAGAATGTAAATTTTCTCACACTCAAATCATGTTAACACACATATTGTTTACGTCTTATATATTTATATATTATATTTATTTATATTTATGCATTTGGCAGACACTTTTATCCAAAGCAATTTACAGTGCACTTATTACAGGGACAATCCCCCCGGAGCAACCTGGAGTTAAGTGCCTTGCTCAAGGACACAATGGTGGTGGCTGTGGGGATCGAACCAGCAACCTTCTGATTAACAGTTTAGTGCTTTAGCCCACTACGCCACCACCATTTTTTTTTGTAGTCAATCACGATTAACTGCAGATATTAAAAGTTATGAAATTTGACACTATATATACTTATTTTCTTGTCAAAATTAATTTATTTCAATCTTAGGGAAGAAAACAAAACAATATGCAGCAATATAATGCCTTCCACAGTATAAAGACAATGCACTAAAATAGCACCAATTCATGTAACATTAAATATTTCTTAAAGTCTAAGTGGGAATTACATAGGTTGAATATTAATTTCAGTGGGCATTAAATCCCTTAAACTCGCATCCTCCACAATATTAACCTGCAAGTAGACTTTGGCTATCCACTTGTTACAGCAATCGTGAAGCTGCATTCATGATTCGTGTCAGAGTGTCAACGCCAGCATTGAGCGCTGCTTTGAACTCATCATAGACAGTGCTTGCAAACCAACACATCTCATTCTACAATTTGGTGATAGTTAAGATTTGGTGTACTTCTGTGGTAATTAAAATGTGCCTTACATTGAAAAATAGTACCATATGGGCATGTTTTGTACATGAAATAGCACTAAGAGCTCCTTTCTCCATCATTTTATCACCGACAGGAAGGCGCTGTCAGAGATTCTTTTATTTACATATACATTTATGCATTTATGCATTTGGCAGACACTTTTATCCAAAGCGACTTACAGTGCAATTATTACAGGGACAATCCCCAGGAGCAACCTGGAGTTAAGTGCCTTGCTCAAGGACACAATGGTGGTGGCTGTGGGGTTAGAACCTGTGACCTTCTGATTAACAGCCCTGTGCTTTAGCCACTACGCCACTACCACTCCAGTGAGGTTATTTACAGAGATAACACCCTCCGCGGCTCTATCACAGGAGAGAGTGTAACGTCAACTAGCGTGTGACGACAGTACTGCTCATAGACGCACGTTAACGGGACCGCCACGTTAAGCTGTTTTATGCTTTGCTTGTAGGCTCATCTTGGTACAAGGGCTCTGGTGCTTTTGTGTGTCTGTTTGTGGAATGTGCACCAGGGTAATGACTCCGGGTGTAATGAGCGATAGCGAGACTAACAGACCCAAATGCAGAGGAACAGTTCAAAGGATTTATTTACAATAAATATGAACAGTCACTGTGGATGTCGAGGATCAGACCGGCTGGCTGCTGCAGCGGGGAGGGATGTCTGGGAAGTGCGAACGCCATGGCCGGGCATGGGGCAATCCGTGAAGTGTGTGTTCATAGAATGAGTGTGTGCATTGTGGAAGTCAGGAATAGATTCATGGAATCCTCTTTTGAATCTTAGTTAGGTACAGAACGACGCCCAGCAGGGTAGGGCAATCTAGCTCCTGACACGTGGGCAAAGGTATCCTCCTTGGAAACCCAGCTGACATGCAGCGAACCGGAAGGCAACCACACACCCAACACAAGGGCAACCAACAAGAGACAGGAGACAGGACAACTAAGCAGAGAGAGTGAGGTTAGTTGCTTCACACCAAACGACAATCTAGCAAAGATTCTGAGAACATGAAGGGCTTAAGAAGGGAGTGAATTAGAGGAGAACAGGTGTTGCATGGCACGCTAATCAGTGGCATGAACAGCGGTCCACCGGGAACAATCAACGTTCCCATGGAAACACTGATCATGCATGCCGGCTGTGCCTGTGAAACATGAGAGAGAAAATAACAAAACATACAAAACAAAAAAACTCACCGGAGCCGTGAAACCAGGCGGACACATTACAAAGGTTCCGCCCTTTACAACAGTGTTTATGCTGTATTAACGGTAATTGTGATTAAAAAAAATGTATGTGTTCAAATGTTTTAATTAATCTGAATTCGGTGTAAATTCTGACAGCCCTAAATGTAATGTTTATGGACTTGCCCCATTCACTTGTATAGTAAGTGACTTATCGTTACCGGCAAAGGAAAGAGTCGAAATATCTTTTGTGGTAATCAACATTATACCACAAATGCTGTCAATTGAGGTTAACTTTTAACTTTTAAAACTTGGGTTTTAAAATCCTTTAAAAATATTCTTCTGTGGAATCAGGTTCAAAACCCCTTTTTGGTTCTAAATGGAACCTGTTATTTTGTTTTGTAGTCATCCACCCTTTATAGTTAAAATATGAACTCTTTCCCCGCCAAACACGGAATTTTCCGGGTTTTATGAAAAAACGCTTCCCCGCCAAACACAGAATTTTCCGGGTATCCGTGTTTTAGGTGGTATACGGTAAGGAAGACCTGCGCGCATGTTTTGAAAGAGTATGCAACTCTTTGATCAAAGAAACAGACTGCGATCGTCTCAAACGTGAAGTGGAACACCATACTAATACTAAAGCACTTGTTTGATAAAAATGCCTTTTTCTCAGCTTTTTGTCCGAAATGTTGTTTTTGACAAAACCTACCTCTGTTCAAGTGGCAATAAAAAAAGAACAAATGAAGATAAAATAAAATCATTTTATTTGCCTAAAAGCAGAGGCTCAGATCTTTATTTTGATATATAGCATCTTCATATATTCATGGAAGAAAATATTCTGCGGGCCATTAAAGTTTAGCGAAAATCGTCAAAAACCCTGGCGGTGGCTGGCAACTTTTTTAAAAACGCTGGCGGGGAAAGAGTTAATAGACATTTTTAATGGACTTTTATTTGAATCATTATGTAACAAAAAGTTGTTTATGTGTTTTCAGGACACACTGTAATGCATTCAGAAGAGTTATTTATGGCTGCAGAGTAATGTTGATTTGAATAGACAGTCGGATGGTTATAAACTCACCCCATGTCCGCTACACTTGGATGAGCAATCGTGAACTCCGAGCACGCTGATGTTTTGACACTGTCTGTTTATACACATCTAGAGAGCGGAGGATTGAAAAAAAATTGACATTAGTCCGGTTATCAATAGTCTGATTTAATTAACTAAATAACCCTAATTTATGATTTGCTCTTACCATGTTTTCAGCACACTTAGTGCCGGTGAGCACAAGGCCTGGATCCGGCATGTCATCTCCCAGGTACACATGAGTCCCACGGCAGAGGATACGTCCCCCCTCCTGCAGTGGTATGTTGGTTTCTATGGATACGGCGTTGGTGCCAATCACTGGCCGGCTGGCTCCGCCCTGACACTGGATCTTCCCGCATTTAGCATCTCTGTAAAACAGCAGAAAGTCACATATGCAGAATAATTTTTTCACTGGAATAAGGTCACTGATGACGCATTATTCTGCTAGTTTATGACAAAAGATTTGAGTATGGGTCAATAGTCAAAGTGATTGTGGCAGGGCGGAGGGCGGGGCCGGGTCGTGATCCTACGCACCCGGTCCCGTATTAGGCTAATTATGCCTCCGTGAGGGTTAAAGGCTGACTGCAGGGGTTCGTGCAGGAGAGAGAGATCGTTAGCGGACATGTCCGTCAGGTGTGTGTTTATGTTGTCTTTAAGTTTGTCATTAAAACTATTATTTATATCGTCAAGCCGGTTCTCGCCTCCTCCTTTCCATTGATCCCTTTACAGTGATCAGAATTACTGTAGGTCCGAACAACTCCATGGCAGAACTGCCAGGTGATAGTTCAAATAAAAATATAAATAAAATACATACAATTTAAATAAAACAAGATTAATTTTGTGCCCATTTTTACCACGATTTTGAACTGCATGTAAACACCTTATCCAGCATTCTTACCGGCTTATCCAACGTTTTGTGTGCATGCCTGTTTACGTTCTGACGTCAAAAGTAGAGAATGATCCGAAATGTCAAATCTTATGTAAATGTGTTTTTCTTGCATTGTCAGATTTTTTAAAGGGTAACTAAACCCCTGCTCAGAGTCTGACTCCACTCACTAGCAATATTTGAAAAATGCTGGAAAAGTGGGCAGACCCCAGCGGGGATAGAGGGGACGAAACGAGGGCGGGGCTGAGCGGGGGGGCGTGCACCTGAGACCCGTAGTGACGGATTAATTGACAGCTGCTGACAGACTCTAATATGGAGAGTAAATGGAGTGACGCAAGTAGCTTTGCCACGGAGCGGTCTTTTGAAGTCGAGGACTTTTCTCCCCCACCTTCACCTGAAGTGGAGGAGGGTGAATTGTCTATGGACACAGGGCCGGAGCCATATCAATTCGAGCCGCTGGCTCAAACTGCGGTTTTAACTCTCGCATCGCGATCGGCATCCGACGATGCTAGCGAAGCAGCCGCGCAAGGGAGAATGGGGCCAGCTCGTACCAAGGGCGTGGTGAGCTGGAACCTGCTTACGTCAGCTCTCACCGCTTACGTCACGAACTACCGCAAACAGCCAATAGGAAAATTCAACTGCAGTAGCCACCGTTCAACCTGAAGAGGGCAGCACTCAGACGTTTTTACACCATATATTGTAGAATTAAAACACTTTATACACAAATGTCAAAAAAATTACTTGAATCAATGACCAGTACTAATAAAGCCCCATTCTTACAGATCATTAACTAAAAAAAGTTGGTTTAGGGTTTAGTTACCCTTTAAATTGGCTGATTATTGTTGTACACGTAAACATGCTCATTGTTGCATTCTGTGTACTTCATGGCGCAACGCAAGTAAATGTTGCATTCTCAGCATTGCCACAAGGGGCGCTATTGCGGAAAACAGTGTAAACAGGCTACAGTTTACTCTTTATTCTCAACTACTGTCATGATGGAGCAACAGTTTATAGAAAATTACATTTATAGCTACTGTAGCTACCTGAATAACAACATATCCGGTTTAATGGCACAGGCATTTTACTCTTTCACCCCCTAGAGTACTGAGGTACACAAAACCGCAAGAATGCATGTTCAACAGGATTAGCATTAGCGTCTGCGAACTTGCATGGAGTATATTGCATGGAGTATAAAACTAGTAAACTAAACCAAAAAGTGATCAAACTAGACTCTAACATCTGTTGTCAACCATAAACAAACTGTGTGAGGAATGACTTAGTGGTTAAAATGAACTGAAAGGTTATAGGTTCAAATCCTGCGATAATTATGCTAAATAAAACAAAACAATAATAACAATGTGTGGAGCGGAGGGGGGCGGGGCCGGGTCGGAATATCGCGCCCGGTCCCCAATCGGCCTGATGAGGCACGCGAGGGATAAAGGCGGCCGGTGACGATTGTTCGAGAGAGAGAGAATTACGGGCATGTCCGTCATGTCTGTTTGTTTATGTTGTGTTTTAAGTTTCTTATTAAATTATTATTTATGTTGACGAGCCGGTTCTCGCCTCCTCTTGCCCATCCTTCAACTGTTTTACACAATGATAATAATAAATCACATTTGTAACATAAATACATGTCAAAATGCATCAAAGGTCAAAATATAAAAACATTAAGAAAAAAGCATTAAAAGCAAATTATAATAAAACGTTAAATTAAGTGAATTCACCTCTTCGTGTAAATGGAATAACTAATGTTTTGTAAATTGCTCTAATAGCTGAAACATCCCATGAGTTTCCCAGAAAGAGATAAATTAAATCTTTTCACAGCGCTGAAGTGAATTTTCTCTGCTGAGCACTGCAGTAATGGGACAGACATCTTTGATTCTAATGCAGCCAAAAATATGCAGACATAATGAACCATCCTCCTCATTTAAGACCAGTTACTGCATACAGAGGGCAGTTTCTCACACAGTAACATCCAAAAGAGAGACAGAGAGAGAAACAAAGACAAACAGAGTGCAGAAAGTGGCTCAGGTCCTTTTGGCCAAACTAAAGAGTCATTAGTGGCTGAAATATGCTCTTTCCCCGTCTCTCTCTCTCTCCATCTGTCCACTTCAGTCTTTAAAGTAATTACTTCAACAAGGATATGATCCGTGAAACTGTTAATATACCAGCCAGTCTGGACACAATTAAAGCAAAATATCTGACAGCTGACACCTGCACATGGAAATGAATGTGACATTATCAATAGAATTACTGTTCTTTTCTTTAAAGGATGATGTTGTTAATTGTCCGGCAATGTTGGAGTTCTTTGTGGATCTGTGCTTTTGTGTTAGAATAGGCAATACAGACAAAAAAAAGCACAGAAAGGGGAAAAATGGATACAATTTGAATTTAAAGAGATAAATACCTTCACAAAATAAATGACAGTCTAAAAAGTGAAGATATTTCTCTAAACGTTTCACTTTTCATTTTCTTGTGTAATGAAAACAACTTATAAATGGAGAGATTTTTACATCATTTTAGTTCAAAAGTAAATGCACACTAGTTTTGACAAACACATTTTAACCTCCTGAGACCCGAGCGGGACTGCGGTGTGCATTTTCCATTTCCCTTTTTGATTTTTAACTATTAGCATCTAATAAACATGCAAAAAACAACATTTATTTAAAAAATTTTCAAGAGAAAATAGTTTTGCTAAAAATGAAAGTCAACATATGTGGACAGCAGGACTAAATTATTAAATAATTTAAATAATTCCAAGCTATAGAAAGTTGGTTATTCCTGTTTTTGAGTCGTTATAGACATTACATCATACATTAGCATAATTAATTCTGATACATAGTAATGACCAGCATCATCCAATCACTGCCAATCATGTTAAAATAAAATTATACATTATAAATTGTGAATCTATGTACTGATTATCATCGTCCCATATCTGCCAAACATGTTGAGTGATCCAAACATCATCTGCAGCCTGAAACTGAACTTGTGGCAGAGCAGAACTGCGCACTGTCCCTTTAAGGATCCACCACCACCACCACCAACTAAAATGGCTGCTCGTCAGATTACCAGGTGTCAACGATAAAGGCAACTATAAGGTAAACAGGAAGATGGTTGTTCACGACAAAAAAGAAAAAGAAGAGAGATTTGAGACTGGTTACATTTACATTTACATTTATATTTATGCATTTGGCCGACGCTTTTATCCAAAGCAACTTACAGTGCTCTTATTACAGGGACAATCCCCCCGGAGAAACCTGGATTTAAGTGCCTTGCTCAAGGACACAATGGTGGTGGCTGTGGGAATCGAACCTACAACCTTCTGATTACCAGTTAAGTGCTTTAGCCCACTATGCCACCACCACTCCATGGTTAGAGGTGAAGTTGAGGTGTGTCAAGCTGATGTAAGGAGAAAGAAAGTTTGTTTCGTGTACTGGGATGTGGATTGCCTTTGTTTACTCTTTTCTTTATGATATTTGAATAATACACTTATGCTTTGAAATTTGATACACTTATTTTGTTATTGTTTTATTGCATGTAATTGGTGACTTTTAGAGCTATCTGGGACAGAGTATCCATGTTGACGGGCCTAAACCGGCCTGGCACCCGAATTTTTACTTATAATAATTAATTTAAATTTAGTACAGGGGCCGCCACCATTACAAACTGTAAATAGGTAGTTTGGATTAAATGCACTTAACTGCATAGAGAGCAATGGGTAGCTCCCTTGCGCCCTATTTAGTGAATGACTTAACCTTCAGTGCGCTGTCTGTCTGCACTGGTCTCAGAACAGATTGAAAAGGAACTTATTTTCATCCCAAATCCATATAAACCTCTGAAAACAAATTTGTTCAGCTTTTGGATGAACCCATTGATTCACAATGTGATAATGCACAGTAAACAGGATTTCTAAGGCAAAAATGTGCTTAAGTACACATTAGTGTGCATTGTGTTTAGCAGCGTGGCGTTTCACAATAAATCGCTCAAATAAAAAAAATGGCAAATCAGATGAAACTAGAGACTCAGATTTAATGTAAATACTAGAGACTCATATTTAATGTAAATAATTAATTATGTTTCTTACCAGATGTAGTTTTGTTGCTGTTTCTCTCAAAGACAAACTCCGCTGCGGTCAGCGCCATGTTGTTTTGTCACAAGACTGAACTGAAATCAGTCGGTTTAAATTGATTTAAATTATGTGTTGTGTATAGCGAAGCCAAAATACAATGTCCACGCATGAGTAAGCGGGGTCACGCGGGGTTAAAGCTATGTGTATCATTTTCCTGTAAAGTATTCTTAAACATTATTTTTGCAAAGGGTGCCGAAATGAATCTTTAAGAAACAGAGATTGTTACTTTTTATTGTTGTGTCTGTCAGTAGTATTTCATTTTAAATATAGTATTTTTTTTTATTTATGTAAACAAAGACACTGGTCTGCCAATACTGAACAATGTTATCCTACCGTGATTCACATTTTGCAAACAATCCCTTTGCATCTTTTCCACAATTCCCATATGGATCTCCAGCCGAATTCACTCTCTCGAAACAGATTCCTGGAGCTGGCTTGGCACCTGCCGAACACACACACACACACACACACACACACACACACACACACACACACACACACACGCATGCTCATAACCCATACTCATAACCACTTCACTTAACATGAAGATGTGTTGTGATCAGGTTCATTGAACACATTTCAAATAAAAGTGGTGTCATTCAGCATTGGTTTACAGTACAGATACCTCCAGTCCAGTGGGTGGCGCTGTACTCACCCTGTCCCCAGAGAATAATGCACTGCTGCTCATGTGTTTGGCAGATGCCGTTATAACAGTGTCCATCGACACCCTGACAGGTGTGTCCATCGTGCAGGTAAACATTAGCAGGGCAATGAGGGTCAGTGCCTGTGCAGAACTCCGGCAGGTCACACGAGTTACTGGATCCACGACATGGAGTACCGGCAGGCTTCAGCTATACACACACAAATATACTGTCTGTTATTAATATATCACACTGGAGTCCTTGAAGACAACATGAAAAGGCATTCACAAAAACAATAGACATTCTAATGTAAATTTACATTATAATGTACTGTGTTTTAGGCTATATTCTATTAGGATTCTGCATTGGTTACCATTACAGATTTGTATTGGTCCCTAATGGTATCTACTAGACATAACCAGTACAGATCCACAGGGACCAATACAGTTTGCATTAAAACCAATACCATTCCCATATTAACCAATAAAACCATTAGAATTTATGTGGGAGTTCCTATTGCTTTTTTTGTCAGAGACTAACTTAACATGCATGCAAATCCCATGCTGGTCTAGGCTGGATCACACTGGTTTGGAGCTAGTCTAACTGATGGACCAGCACAGCCACGTTGTGCACCAGCAAAACTTAGACCTGGTGCGCTGCAAAAATATGTATTGAAAATGGGTGTTTTTGTCTTATTTTCTAGTTAAAATATCTAAATATCCTTAAAACAAGAAAATATTATTTGAGAAACAGGCTAAAGTAAGATATTAAGTCATGTTTTCAGACCAATCTAACCAAATTTAGCAGGTTTATGCTTAAAACAAGAAAAAAACTATTTTCCAAAGGGGTACTACCTCAAATAAATATATATTAGTGCTGTCGATTTAGCGCGTTAATTCAGTGCGATTACATTTTACAGAAAAAAAACGCGTTACAAAATGAACGCAATTAATCGGAATGCCTCCGGATTGTATTAAGGAAGATTCCTGATAAATGCAAGCTTGTAGTACCACCCGTTTACTCCCAGAGGGCAGTAAGTGAGACTTCAGCTGTTTGAGCAACACACAGTTTATACAGTGAAGAAAACACGTTACGTTGTTGCGTTCAAAACACTTGAAGGAGCGCAAATTCAAACTAAGGGATCTCAAGATGTGTTTAAAGATTGAGGATTAAACTATATTTAACTTGACACAGTGACCTAAAAATATTATGTTTATGACGCAACGCACCCGAGACGCTACACAAGCATGTCTGACGCAGGTGTAAATTGAGGTCCTTAAACAAGCCCTCATAATAAATCTAAATAAATAAATATTTAAAGATAACTATGTAGTTATAATAATAACAAATCATTATATATTGAATAGTTATATATTGGCTTTCTCAGAAAATATTTATATATGCGATTAAATGCAATTAATTGCGATTAATTAATCGGGACACGAAGTAATTCATTCGATTAAAAAATGTTATCGATTGACTGCCCTAAAATATTTTTACAGCATTGGCATTTGCTCTTGTTATAAGCATTAACGTTCCTAAATCTCTGAAATCTTATTCTATTTTGCATCTCAAGTAAATTTTACATGCTTTAAGAATGGTTAGATATTCAGAATAGAAAATAGGGAAGGCCTTTTTTTTATTTGTATTTTTTCGCAGTGTGTAGCTGGTCAACGAACATGGTTTTTCCTGATAATGCTGGTTCATCAAAGATGGTTAAGCTAGTCAAAAAGCCTTGTTGGAACCCCACCACACCAACATCCCATTCAGTGCACCAGCATTCAAAAACACAACATACTGTACTGTACATGCTATGTGGGTATAATGAGGGCAAACTGTACATTATCCCGACTATTTCATGGCTACTTAACAAATAAATAAAATGCCATAAAATAATGATTTGAGTTGCAATTAAATATTTACTTTTTTGTGTGTAAAATATGAGGAGTTTTGGGAGTAATATGAGAAACATAAATCTAACACCGCTTTGAAGCAAATCCTTTGACTAATCACAATCAGTATTTCAGAGAGCTGTGAAATAATACATTTTGGGAATAAATAAATAAAAAATCTTCAAAATAACATGTATGAATCATCCATAAGACCAGAAACACTCATTAAAGTCCCTGTGAAGTGCCTTTACGAGTTTAGCAGCGAGCTGAACAGATGTAGGGGGAGGGTACGTTATTGTTCTAGAAATTATTTTATTAAAGTTTGTTGACATCATAATTTTGCCTCTGTCTGTTTAGCCAGAAGAGAGAAACTGTTATATATTTGTTGTAAAATATATTTGGTCAACATTTAAAAGTGCACTAGCATATACTTAATACCTTAAAGCTTGTAGATATGGACTGAAAGCAGCAAAACATAGATTTTGAATGGGGTCTGAACTATTGTGTACATCCTACATTGCAAAATCATTTGTAAAAATTCAATTATGATATTACCTGACAGTTTTCACAACATTGTCCATGTGCACAGACGGCATCCTCCTTCAGTGTGCATGTGCTGGCATTACAGCAGGGATTCTGACACTCCTACAGAGAGACAGACAGTTCGTTTAAGCCAGTGCCCTCTGACTTCTCAACAAAACCTCCAAAACAACCAACCTAGTCTCATAAAATCATATTACTATACCACATTTTTGCAAAAAGGATTTTACGTCGCTGGTTGTATGTATCGCAGCAGTTTCCTGGTGATTTAAACACTAGAAGTGCTACAAAAATGGCAGATTATCAGTTCATATTTTTAAATATAATATTTTTACCCTTTTCTCCCAATTTGGAATGCCCAATTCCCACTACCTAGTAGGTCCTCGTGGTGGCGCAGTTACTCACCTCAATCCAGGTGGCGGAGAACAAATCTGAGTTGCCTCCGCTTCTGAGACCGTCATCCGCGCATCTGATCACGTGACTCGCTTTGCATGACACCGCGGAGACTCACAGCATGTGGAGGCTCATGCTACTCTCCGTAACCCATGCACAACTTGCCACATGCCCCATTGAGAGCGAGAACCACTAATCGCGTCCACGAGGAGGTTACCCCATGTGACTCTACCCTCCCTAGCAACCGGGCCAATTTGGTTGCTTAAGAGACATGGCTGGAGTCACTCAGCACACCCTGGATTCAAGCTCGCGACTCCTGGGGTGTTAGTCAGCGTCAATACTTGCTGAGCTATCCAGGCCGCTAGTTCATAAACACTATCTTATGACATCTAAACTCTTTTACAGAGTCTTGAACATGAAGGTAAATTAAAACAGAACTTTCATTTGTTCCTTTAAAAACCTAATTTATTTCCCACACCCTGTTAGAAATGTGGAAATGCATGCTACATACATTTAAAATGAATAGTGTTGATGGATTTGTTCGTACTCATACAGTCACACAACATTGTTATTGTCTTTGTAATATGTACTGCACTGCCAGCAACATTTCAACAAAGATATCAATGAACAGATTTTAACCCCCAAGTAATACCTAAAGCGTTCTGACACAAACAACGGCTTTTCTCTGCGGTCCTCTCAAAAGTGAGAGTAATTCTCAATTTTAAAACCGCATCTTTGGCTTTTTCTTACAGCGTGATCGCAGGAAAACACTCAGCTGCAGAAGTTGTTTATTTCCCTTGCCACAGGTTTGGAGGAGCGACTGCTAATGACGCATGACTCTGGAGAGTGTGAAATTTGCAGCGCATATGTGGCGCTTGAGGGAAACCTGTAAATGTCTGAATGAAATATATTTTGAAACCCACAAACATATTGATGTACCTCCAGATCGCCACAATCGCACTGCTCTCCCTCCTCCACGTATCCGTTTCCACATTTCTGTCCTCCGTAGAGTACCTTCACCTCCGGCATGTTGAACAAACACATACCTACGCCTTTCTCCAAACTCGCTGCAAGATCCTTCTTACTGCACGTACTGAAGACCGTCGGGAAGGGGTACCTGAAACAATACATGAACAGATTTAATTAACAGTTCACCCTCATGTCGTTCTCAACCCATATGACTTCCTTTCTATTGTAGAACTACGGCGATGACCAGATAACGGCTTAAATTGTGGTCTTTTCCTAACACAAAGCAATCGTATGACTTCGGAAGAATTGGTATACACTACACAAGTCGTGTGGATTACATTTATGGCCCCGTTTACACCTTTCGGGTGAGTGGTCAAAATAAAGCCTCTATTTTGACCACTTGTGTTCAGATTTCCAGTGGAGGGTGTCTGAATTCATGACTACATCACCAGTTAGTGAGTTAGAGTTAAGAGACAGACAGACAGACACGGCCACATTGCGTGTCTGTGTTTGTTCAGCCAGTTCCCGCCTCCTCCTTGTCCACCTTTCGGCAGTGGTGCCGAAATCTGGGAGGGAGGAGGGATGCACTGTCACGGAGTCCTTGCCGCTGCCTTCAGCCAGGGGAGCAGCCGCGGCCATCAGCCTGGGAATGGAGGGGTTGCTGCTGGCCGTCGGCCGAAGAAGGGGAGGAGTGTTTCCATCTGTCTGGGGCCGGAGAACTCACTGCTGTCCTCCGGAGCATTTGAGGACCAGGCGACAGTGCGTCTGGGAGCCAGAGAGCAAGTTTTTCTCTCTCTCTCTTTCTGTGTGTCTCCACTTGCCCTCTCCTAACGCCTCCCCTCGTCTCTCCCCCAGGTTCACAGGAGGCGGAGTGGACCGCCAGCTGACAGAACGGCCGGAAGGGCAGCGTCTCCCTCCAGAGATGTGGGGGGGGGGGTTGGTCAGACCAGTGGTGCCCCGGCTTGAATCAAGTGGGGGAGGAGTGTGATGAGGAGGAGGGCGTGGCCGGTTCCGGTGCACGGGTGGCGCTGAATCAGCGGGAGCTGAGCTTCTGATGTGTGTGTGCTTGTCCCTGCATGTTGATATCAGACGCACAAGTTTTGTGAATGTATACAGCATCGGTGGCACAATTTTATACCTAACATTTTTAGTCCAACAGCATTAATTCTCTTTCACTATCACTGTATGAAAAAGAGTCAAGTCATTTTATTTGGATAATGGCATTGACATTCAACATGTGCACAAACGAATGGACCAATCAGGCAGTGGAACTCATGCCAAGGAAATGACATAATCCTGTAAGTGCTGACTGGTACAAGGACCAATGAAATGGGTCCCAGGGGAAAGAAGCATAAGAGATAAGAGATATTTATGAGTGTTGGGCCTGTAAGAAATCACACTGACATAGTATTTTCCTTCGACAGATTCTCTGAGCTGTAATTAGAGCAGCAGGAAATATGTGCGTGCATGTGTGAGAGTGGGTCAGCCTTTTGTGATCCATCAAAGCAAGTTTCTAAAAGGCTGGTATGCATTTATTACAGATGTTTGCTAATAGAGTTTGTTCAAAAACCTAACCCTTAAATACGAGCAACAATAATTAAGTTTACCTAGGCAAGACAATTATTATACATTTTCTAAGAAAAACTACTAACAGGTTATAGGTTCAATTAAAATGAAGCTCAATCAACAGTATTTTTAACATTATGCTAAATACCACAAAAATAGTTTCTTATCGTGGTTATCAGGCATCCCAACCTGCAAAAAGTCATTTCAGGGAGGTATCCCGGACCCCCCCTAAAAGATATAAAAGCATAATATATAATTTCTTTAGGCTATAGGCCTATGCAATTATTTGTTAATTATGTAGATTACTTTCAATATAAACTGCTTATACTATTTATGTAAACTGCTTTTATTTATATTCCATTGCAACTTTAAACAGGTCTAAGGAGTTTATTGTTTTCATGTAGCCTAGGTAACTAGCCGGCCTGAATAATATGCACATGAAATGAAACTTGTTTAACTCACCTCAACATGTCTTTTACAATCATTTAACCCTCCATGGGCAATGCTGAAGTCACTGTTACAAACTGTACAGCGTGCAAGACTGTCATTATGTTTCACTCTTATTAGACAGGGGTACACTTTCGTGTAGTCTGGCGTAAAATGTGTCTTATATTTTCGCTTTTTGGGGCACTCTTCCTCTGCCATGGCACTCCTGTGTCTAGATACACTGAACTGATTAATTATCTTCGGGAGAAGAGATAAAAGCCCGCCCACACTGACAATTGATTGGTTGACTTACCGAAACAGGCCAATCAGGATGCTCTCTGTCTTACATGCACTTCTTGATGCACACACACACGCAAGGTCTCTCGCTCTCTCCCTCTCTGCCGTGCGCGCTACACGGTTTGGAGCACAGTCTAACCGCTCTTGCTCGCTCGCTCTTGATTCCGGGAGATTTTAACTAATTTGTGGGCATCAGGGAGCCGCTATCAATACGCGGGAGACTCCCGGAACTTCCGGGAGACTTGGGATGTCTGGGTTATAGGCATTTACAGTGGAAATGAATGGGGACAGTCCATAAACATTAAAGGGGTCATGACATGAAGAATCAAAATGTCCTTGATCTTTTTAGATATATGAGGTCATTGCACTAAAAAAACAAACTGTACCTTTCAGAACTCAAAACCTCATCCTCACTGCAAAAAGAGCATTTGTTCTCCACATTCTGATGTCACACTGTGGTAGACATTTGCATCTGACAGCCTCCACAAAAACACAACGCCTACTAAACCTTATCACGCCCAGTAGCGGTGAGCAGCGAGATGGCAAGAGGGAGCGGGTAAGACAAGAGCAGACAGCCAATCACATAAGAGTGGGCGTTTATTGTCTTAAAGGAGAAGCAGCACCAAAACCAAGGCGTTTCTTCCAGAGGGACAGAATGAGGGTGGAACATTATTATGTTTTACTTTTATATGTTTTTATGGTTTATTATTATATGATTGTTTTTTGTGTGCAAAATACTTTACTAATATTAGAAGTGAACCTCAAGGAAAATAATAATAAAAAAATAACTTAAAAAAGGCATGTAATGACCACTTTAAACGATGCAATGTTTCAAAATATATATAGGCGTAAACATTATACATGTTAACATGTTTAGTGTGATAACATCACATACTACCCTTACCTGGTAAATGGCTGATTTAATCTCATTAAATTAATCTCAACACATAAAATGTTTGTGTCTTTTGGCTACACTTTTGAAACTGTATGTATTTGAATGATAATGGACTGGTCACATTCACTTTCATTGTAAATGCTGTAAGTGCGATTTTTGCAGTTTTATTTTTTTAATTAATAATAATTCCTTACATTTATACAGTGCTTTTCTAGGCACTCAAAGTGCTTTACATAGCATAGGGGGAATCTCCTCAACCGCCACCTGTGTGCAGCATCCACCTGGATGATGCAACGGCAGCCATAGTGCGCCAGAACGCCCACCACACTCCAGCTATTGGTGGGGAGGAGAGAGAGTAGAGTGATGTAGCCAATTTAGGGATGGAGATTAATACAAGGCCATGATAGATAGGGGCCAATGGGGGGAATTTGGCCAGGACACCAGGGTTACACCCCTACTCTTTACAAGGAGCTGCAGGGTGATATGGCTGCCGGTAAGGGGCGCGTGCGTGCGTGCGTGCGTGCGTGCGTGCGTGCGTGCGTGCGATAAATGGTACATAAACCAGGCGACTGAAATGGTCTCACCTGCTCACATGTGTCTGCAATCACTAAATCTACATAAAATCTTGCTGATCACAGATGGTTCTCATGATTATGAGCATATCAGCTCCGTATCTATGAGGTGCATTTATTCACCATATGATTCTCGATACGAGCAGTCAGTCACAAATGAGGCTTGAATTTTCTGGATGTTGGCTTGTTTGTAAACAGAGATTTCATCATGTCGATGCTGTGGCTCAACATTTTGTTATGCTCCGCAGGGAAGCATTAATATTCCAAGCAGATTTATGGGCCTCACAAGATGAAGAAGTGTTTCTGTGATTTCTGATATTTTAATGAAGAAGCACTCTTTGTTCAGGTCATTTGGAGCAACCCAAGAATCAACAAAAATTAACGTTTTTTTTTTTTTTTTAAACGAATGATTAAGTTGTGTACACTCACGTGTTCAAAGATTTCTCATTTTGCATACCCAAACATGTGAGCGCCACCGTCATTCTTGTCAGAAAATGTACAAATCCAGTTTACATTATCTAACATCGAATACTTTAAGGTTAGTAATCTGATGTGTTCTACACTAACCGCAGTCCGAGCATGCTTTAGTGCTTATGCGTGAACACAAACACAGCCAGAGCTCCTCTACAGACAGATCCACTGCTGAATATCAGTCCTTTAAAAGCTCACAAGCCTGACAAACATTAACATGCTTAAATGGCTAAAGATGTAGTGCAGACTGGAAACTTTAATGTGTTTAGTCAGATGGAAACCAACTGAACGAAAAACGTCTGTTCTTGTTTGTTTTTCGTCTAGGGGTTGAAGATTGCTTGATTGTGATGAGCTTGTATGCGGTATAGATCTTGAATTATTGACATAGTTTGGCATAGAATGGTTTTAATTGGCTTTGATGTGATTGAGAAGTGTGTGTTGAGTTTGCAACGAGACGTCATGCACCGAGAAACATCTGTCATTGCTCTTGTCAAACATCGCACACTGCCTTAGTAACCGCTGTAATCTGTTCAGGTTTCTAGATTTCAAACTACCCACAACTAAGAACTCTCACAGGGCGCATCTGCACAGTCAGCATTAGTAGGTTGAATACAAATAAAGTGGGACACTTTCAGATAATGTACTCACATGCTAGTTTAATATGAACTTTATGCTGTAAAACAAATGTAAATGAAAGATACACATAATGATAGACATTAGGCTTAAGTAACTTTACCTGTATTTATCCTACTAATTGACTGACCTGAACGTGTAACAAGTGTTTAATCAATTACATTATAAATCTTAAGTATTTCAAGGAAAGAGCTGGCCACCATTTACCTCCCAATCTCTCAAATCTGAGGCTTATCTTTTCAGCATGGACCAGAATTCACTTCAGCATCCAACTGGCTTTGCTTTGGTCATTAGTATGCAAAAGACCTGCTGAATATGTTGGACAGGACTGAGTAATGTTAGCCTCGTTCCTGGCACACTTATTAAGACCAGAGGGTAAATGCAACAGTAGAAATCTGGCATCAGCCCCCATGCTCACTGGACCAACTGCACCCGTGGAGATCAGTGCCAGGGTGGCATAAGCCTGGAGCAGGGTACGAGATAAGCAGATGCTTTCTCATGATGCCAAACACAATGATAAGCCACAATGACTCAAGTATGTCCAAGCCCTGAAAGACCTCTTCTGAAAAGAGCTTGGCTCATGGTGCCAACAGGAGCCCACACAATGGAGGGTGCAGTCCCAACAGTGCCATGGGCACAGAGTGGCCATGAGAGGCTGTAGTCAATGAGGGTATGGGCAGGTTCCAAAGACTCTATGGTAACAGAAGAGCAAATATAGCATTGGCGCCATAGAACTTACATGTAAGGCGACACTAACACAATAAACCAAAGCCAACAGATTTTCTGCTCAAACACGATTTTTTAGGAATACACCAATATTGATTCCTGTCTGATACAGATACGATGAGAAGTATTTTCATGTTATGGCCAATAGCTAAAATATAATATATTGCTGTAATCTATTGCTGTTCCTTGTAGTTTGTAGTAGATTGTGGTGGAAACATTTTTATTGGCATATTTTAACCTGATCTCATTTAAAATATGAAAGAATTGTAAGAAAATTCAAGTTTTTTTTTTTTTACATTAAACAGTTTTTAGTACCATTAGACAAACTATAAAAAGGAATCTGATGTTTTTTTTATTTATTATTTTTATGTATAATCTTTTATACGTTAAGCTGAGGTCATTATCCCCCTGAGGCCCAGCAATTCATTTCTGAGTAGGACATTTTTTATTTAAGTTGCTATGTTCTACAGTGGTAAATCTTGGGTTATTATCAGAGGTCTCTTGCGTGACTTTCCTTAAAAAGTAACTCTGACCCCTGGAGTCGTGAGTTTGAATCCAGGGTGTGCTGAGTGACTCCAGACAGGTCTCCTGAGCAACCTAATTGGCCCGGTTGCTAGGGTGGGTAGAGTCACATGGGGTAACCTCCTCGTGGTCCCACTAATGTGGTTCGCTCTCGGTGGGGCGCATGGTGAGTTTTGCGTGGATGCCGCGGATAATAGCATGAAGCCTCCACACATGCTACGTCTCCACGGTAATGCGTCAACAAGCCACGTGATAAGATGCGCGGGTTGACGGTCTCAGACGCGGAGGAAACTGAGATTCGTCCTCTATGCCACTATGCCACCATGAGGACTTAGAACACATTGGGAATTGGGCATTCCAAATTGGGGAGAAAAAAAAGTAACTTGGATGTTATGGTCTAAAATATATTTTACTCATTACTCGAAAAAGTAATCTGATTACGTAACATGCGTTACCCCCCAAAACTGATTGTGGATCCCTTGAATTTTTTGTGAGGTTATTGCCAGACCCTTTTTAATTTGGCCATGTCATTTCATTCTGTACATTTACTGAAGCCACTTATGAAGAATTGAAAATGTCAGATTCAACATAATGTTTGCTGCTCTGAGGAAGAGCTAGTTGCAGGATTTCATCACGTCAAATACAAGCGAACCAGACTTTATCGTAAGTCTAGCAATGTGAGACTAGCTTTCTTAAAACTATCAGTATGAAGGAGCTGTTCAGGCTTGAGGCTCATTTCTCACCGTTCATTTCTTTATTAATGCAATTATATAGATGTGATGCTCCTAAACGAGCACCTGCTGTGATGTTCCATTAATTAAAGCTTTGATCTAGTAAGGTGCTTTCTCATGAGACACAGAATAATGTGCTGTAATGGACATTAATCTCTATATTCTCTGTAGCAGATTCTCATTTGAATAAGATGCTTAAGGCAGGTGAAGAAAATCCACAAATACGTTTATTTTTTCTCAATTTCTCTTCATCTCTTCCCCCTCTGCTAGATGAGATCTGTTTTTCTCGACTGGCCTCCAGGTCCCTGTCTTCCCCTTCATGAAACCTTTTTATGAGCACATAATCGAGTGTCGTGTTACAGGGTTTTTCGAGGGCAGCTCAGGCCAGACACCCAGCTAAAACTCCCTGGGAGTCTCAATGGTTTGAACCTTTCAGTTGAAAGAGATGATCTGATGTAGACCAGAGAATGCTGGGATTTAGCTGCCCTGTGTGCGACCAACTGTCTCCAGAGAAAAAGGAAAGACGGTGTGGAAATGTGTGATTTATTTCCCTGATTATTCAAGACAACTATTCTTACAGCAAACTTAAAGGTGCTTTCTATGTTTGAATACTACGCACAAAAATGTCCACATTACTTTCACTCCGAAAGTGAATTTAAAATATACAGCATTTAAAAAGTAAACATTGTCATAAAATAACTGCACAAAAAAAAAAGAATGAAATATATGTTAGAGCCATGGCGCAGTGGTTACGAATATGGGAGGCACAGGTTCGAGTTCGGCCTTTGTAATATAATTTGGCCTGTAAATTCTGATTGGATGAGCCAAATATGAAGCTGTTGTAGCATGGCAACAAATGTTGATTAAAATGTTATTTGAAGTTGCTATGGATCGATATCTTTTTTCAGATATGTATGTTGTTTTTTGGTTTGACAGCTAGAATGAAACATATTCAAGGCTACATACAAAGAAATTGCTCAATAAACTTCGCCATTTCTGTTCGTTCAATTTGCAGAGTTACGCCAGTTTCATACACTAACCTGAAAACTCATCTCGTTCTTAAAGTACAAAAAAAATTATTTTTGTATCTTTTTATTCAGGGGGGGATTGTTTCTCTTCCAATCGTTGACGATACCTGAACTATCAGCAGGGTTGGGAGGGTTACTTTTGAAAAGTATTCCATTACAGATTACAGAATATGTGCTGTAAAATGTAATTTGTAACGTATTCCGTTAGAATACTCAAGGTCAGTAACGTATTCTAAATACTTTGGATTACTTCTTCAGCACTGGTAGATTTTTTCACTTGTTTTGACTATACAATCTCTGCCAGTACAGTAAGACAAAATACACATGTTAAAAATACATTCTCTGAAAAACCCAAATATCTTACGCAGTGTTGTTCCTAAAACAAGTTAAATAGATCTTGTTTTAAGGATTTTTAGATATTTTTACAGGAAAACAATACAACAATTATCATCAAAAATAAGATTTTTGCCCTAATATATTTTATGCATTTGGCAGATGCTTTTATCCAAAGTGACTTACAGTGCACTTATTACAGGGACAATCCCCCCCGGAGCAACCTGGAGTTAAGTGCCCTGCTCAAGGACACAATGGTGGTGGCTGTGGGGATCGAACCAACGACCTTCTGATTACCAGTTTACCAGTTATGTGCTTTAGACCACTACACCACCACCACTCCACTCTAATATCAAACATCTTACTAGAAAAAAGAAATTATGAAAATTTCTTGATTAAGAAATATGATCGTGTCTGGTAACATGTGCTTGTAAAATGGCTAGAAATAGCATTTTAGCTTAGCGTAAAGCTAACAATTTACACAAAGTTTATTTCTATTTCTTCTGCTCCAAACTTACTTCAAATGTACTTCTCTGTCTGCTCGTATGAATGTAATGCATCGTAAGAAAGTGTTTCACCGCTGTTCAAATGCACTTTGGATCGCATCATTTATATGTATAAATGTTTTCCATCTGAAAAGACTAAATATTAAATTAAACAAATGACAATACAATGCAAAGTAATCTCTTCAGTAATCAAAATACTTTTTGAATGTAACTGTATTCTAAATACCAATTATTCAAATTGTAACTGTAGTGGAATACAGTTACTTATATTCTGTATTTTAAATACGTAATCCTGTTACATGTATTCCGTTACTCCCCAATCCTGACTATCAGTATCGGCCGACACCGATCCGGATCCGATACAATGTTGTTTATTTCTTAATGACTTTAGAGCATCTATAATTCACTGTGTGGAACTGATTGGGAGTACTCTTTGTATAAAGAAACTAAAACCTCTAACAATATATTATTTCACTATGAAATAGGAAAACAAAAAACAATTACATAAGAGCATGTGCAAACTTTATGTTTAACTAGTCTGCAGGATGCAGCAGCAAAAATAACAGTAATCCCATTGAAGGTCTTCAGTAGAAAAGAAGCCAGTTCTCTTTGCACATTTAACTTGTATCTGGACTTGGAAATGGTTTCAGATCGATCGATCGATATCTTTCTCTGTCTCTCTCTCTCTCTGTGTCTCTCTCTGTGTGTCTCTCTCTCTGTGTCTCTCTGTGTGTCTCTCTCTCTCTGTGTCTCTCTCTGTGTCTCTCTCTCTCTGTGTCTCTCTCTCTCTGTGAGTTGCTGGCTGGGAGTTGGTGAAAGTGGTGATGAGAGCTGCTTTGTGAGTGCTGAGAGTTTCTAAATCTAGCTTTTTCCTATTTACTTTTTCCTTTCTTTCAAGAAAATACATGGTTTAGAAAGCAAATGGTAAAACAGTCATATATTGGTGATTGTGTGGCAGAATGGCATCTCTTGATGAGACCCGCCATTATCACTCCGTAATGGTTTCAGGTGTGTTCCTGAGGATAATGCCAGAGTGGAGGATGTGTTAATTGCAGTTGGGGATCAGATTGGTCATGAGAACATTGTATCTGCATCACGCATGAATCAGGCTGTCGTTGCTTTCTCCGCTGTATACATCGACAACGAAGGTAACAATTTCAAATGTCCCACCTTTCGTATCCAATGACATTTTGCAACATGAGTTAGCGCGTTTTCGGAAAGTTGTCAGTCCCTTTAAAACTGTTGCGCTTGGATGTAAACATCCGGCTCTGATGCATGTTGCGTCTTTTAGACGGTATGTGTACATGGTGCTAGAATCGCCTGAGAATGAACTGGATATACATTTCGTGTGAAACATGAGGGAAGATTATATATGGTGTATGCAACTACTGGCAGCATAAGATGTTTCGAGTGTGGAGACGTCGGACACAAGCGTCTTACGTGTCCATATAAGAAAACGCGGTAGGATCGGAGGATGAGGTCCTAAGAGTTGCTGTGTTATCGGATGTTGACACTGCAAATGATGATGCTGTAGCTCGTGTGACCCCTAAGATTAGCGCAACTGATTTAATTTCTGATGTTAATACCGATGAAGAAGTAGCTAGTACTAGTGGTACTAAACAGTTGGAAAGTGCAAATGATGGAATTGAAGAAAAATCATATGTCGAGATGGATGTGGAGGAGGAGCAGTCTGATGATACTCAGTCACAAGTTTCTATGTGTGAAAATGATGGTAATTCACAGGGAGTTTGTGTTTAGCATGTCTCAGGCAGTTTCTTCGGGAGACTTCAACAAAGATTCTTGGTATAGTCTGGAACAAATTAATAGTTTGCTGGATGAAACGTAGGGAAAATAAATTAACATGAATGACTTTCTCGGAGTTGAGGAACTTGGTGAGAAGATGCGTTTTCGGCTGAAGAAGCATCTTACCACTATAAGAAAGAGTAAAGCAATGAATAGGAGAAAAAGCAAATCAAAAGGTAGCAAATACACTGTGTCTTTACTTTGCTTTCCTATAATTTATTATTCTGTATTTCTCATCTTAATTTTGTGTATGAAGGTGTATTTTAAGGATAGGCTCTTTAAATATTAATGTGGGAGGGATAGTGTAAAGCATGTTATAGTCTATGAAACAATTGATCAAAAAAAGCTTTATAGTATCTTTCTCCAAGAAACTCATAGTGATTTAATGAATGAAGCTGAGTGGAATTTGTGGTGGAAAGGACACAAAATACTCAGTCATGGTACAAATTTAAGTAGAAGTGTAGGCATCTTTTTCTCTTCAACCATAAGGGTGGGTATTATAAGTACAGAGGAACCAGTGAAGGGTCGTTTGTTGGTTGTTAAAGCTCAAAAGCTCAGGAATGCTTGTTTTCCTGATAAATTTTTATGCACCAACAGTGGGACAGGAATGGCTAATTTCTTTAAATATACTTAATGAGAGTCTTAAAAAGTGTTCTAGTGAAGGATGTGTTGTCATTGGTGGAGACTGGAATTGCACTATAAATTTTACAATAGACCGTAATACTGAGGAACCTCATATACAGTCCTCAAGTGCATTGTCAAAACTCATAAAAGAATCCAGTTCTTGGATATGTGGAGAATTAAACACCATAATGATAGATGGTATACATGGATTAAGGCTTTTAATAATAGAGTTAGTGCTGCCCGATTAGATATATTTTAATAGTAGAGTAATTGAATGTTGCATTTGTCCTGTAGGACAACCGTGGTGGGATGTAGGGAAGACTCAAATACATTTTATTTGTCAGCAGTATACAGCTAACAGTAGCAATAGAATAAAGAATATGATTGAATCAAATTAATTCAATGGAATTGCAGTTGGTTGATGCACATAATTCTGTATTGTATAATGATTTAAAAAAGAAAAAGAGAGAGCCAAGCCTGGTCCAAAATGAGAAAGTAAAGGGAGCTTTGATAAGGTTCCGTTTCATGTCTTTAGCAGAAATGGATGCCCGTACTTCTTTTTTTTTTTACCTGGAATATAAGGTGGCTCAACAAAAAGAAATGCCTTGTCTTAAACTCCCTGATGGGAGGATAACGTCTAATGCAGAGTTTACACTACACGATTTTAATCCTGATATTCGCTCGCCGACAGTTTTGTGGAGATCGCCGACTGTGGCAGGGCGGAGGGCGGGCCGGGTCGTGATACTACACACCTGGTCCCGTATTAGGCTAATTATGCCTCCGTGAGGTTAGTGTAACACAGTTAAAGGATGGGCAAGGAGGAGGCGAGAACTGGCTTTTCAATATAAATAATAGGTTTAATGATAAACTTAAAAGACAACACAAACACACACATGACGGACATATCCGCTAACGATCTCTCTCTCCCGCACGGCCCTCTGCAGTCAGCCTTTAAACCTCACGGAGGCATAATTAGCCTAATACGGGACCAGGTGTGTAGTATTACGACCCTGCCCCGCCCTCCGCCCTGCCACACCGACAAAAGCCAGAAATCGTAGGCAAATCAGAGCTCGCTCCTGTGAACGACAAACGCAATACATTAATAATCATAGACGTGATTTGAGAGAATCGCCGATGCATCGCTGATGTCAGCGAGATATCTAGGATGTTAAATATCTGGAACTGTCTGCGACTCCAAATCGTGCAATGTGAAATATGTTTTGACTGAATACAACAGCAGCATTGACCTACAGCCAATGAGAGAGCAAGAAACAGGGCACAGGAAGTTTCAGTGGGAGGAGTCCTGATGTACCTGCAACAGGACATCAACAAGCATGGCTGCGCTATCAATAAAGTCTCATTAGACAGAAGAAATGGAGGAAAAATTAGTGGAACATTGGCAAGAGCACCAGTGCCTATTTGACTAGTTTCCTCTGAACTGTCCCACAACTGGGTGGAGAAAGAGAAGAGTTGGAGAGAAATTGCCAATTCTCTTGGAGAGTCAGGTAAGCAAATAGGTCGATTTTTCAGTAGGAGGTACTTTTTCATATTGTAACCAATAAAATATATAATTAAAACATACACATCATATTCTGAAATGCATAACATATGATCATGCATTTGTTTTTGTATCTCGTATTACTTCTCACGTGTACTCTGTTGTGAATCGTAATTTGGGGTCCAGGCAGAGTCATCGGGGATTCGTCAATAGTGAAATGTCTTGAAATGTGTTCACACCTGTCGCGGATTTGTCGTGTATTTTTGGAAAACGTTACGACTTCAGTGACAAGACAGACAGTTTTGTAATATGAACGGTACCACGATACGACGTCTTTGAAAGTCATGTATTGTGTAGGAGTCATAAGACTATAGAAATGAGAAACCATGCTGTGGATTTTTATTCAAGCCTTTATGCTGCAGAAAACTGTGAAAATGGTGACTGTATGACACCGCTTCTTCAGGGTCTTCCTCAGCTGGACTCTTTCTTGGATGCTAGTATAACAATTAATGAAATAACTTGGGGGGGGGGTTGTCAGTCCCTTTTAAAACTGTTGCGCTTGGATGTAAACATCTGTCTCTGAAGCATGTTGCATCTTTAAGACGGGATGTGTACATGGTGCTAGAATCACCTGAGAATACACTTTTCGTGTGAAACATGAGGGAAGATTATATATGGTGTATGCAACTACTGGCAGCATAAGATGTTTCGAGTGTGGAGACATTGGACACAAGAGTGTTACGTGTCCACATAAGAAAACAGGTACAGAAAACACGGTAGGATCAGAGGATAAGGTCGCAAATAAAAGCGTTAATCTGGTTGATGCGGCCCAAGATGAGGTTGTTCCACTTGCTGAGGTGAGTGATGATAATTCAGTTGCTGTGTTATCGGCTGTTGACACTGCAAATGATGATGCTGTAGCTAATGTGGCCCCTAAGATTAGCTTTGAATTACTGCTGCTGTGGGACAACTCAGTTCAGGACGATCCCCTGGAATAGATGGACTGCCAGCAGACTTTTATAAAAGGTTTTGGAACTGCATTGGACACGATTATTTTGATGTTTTATGTGAGTCTATAAGAGATGGTGTTTTACCTACTACCAATCAATATGCTGTTTTATCATTATTGCCAAAAAAGGGGGATTTAGCCTTTTTTAAAAACTGGCGTCCTGTTGCGCTTCTTACAACAGAATATAAGATTTTTAACAAAATGTCTGACAAATAGATTAAAACATTACTTGGGTTTGGTTGTGCACAAGGATCAATCATATTGCATTCCAAAGAGATCTATTATGGATAATTTGTTTTTAGTGCGAGACATTGTAGATATTTGTAATGGTTTCAATGTGAATGTTGGATTAATTGCCCTGGATCATGAGAAGGCTTTTGATCGTGTTGATCACAATTACCTTTTTAATGTATTGAAGGTTTTTGGTTTTGGTAAAATGTTTTTAAATTTCATACAGTTATTATATAATGGTGCTTCATGTATGGTTAATGTAGGGGGCACTTTGAGTTGGCCAATTCCTATTCTAAGGGGTATTAGGCAAGGCTGTCCATTGTCTGGTCAACTATATAGTTTAGCAATTTTGCCACTGCTTTTTAAACTTTGATAAAGATTGTCATGTTTTTATGTGCCTGGTTTGTCTTTCAGACTTGAAAATTTCTCTTCCTGCTTATGCTGATGATATCAGAGTTTTTTAAAATCACACTGAGGATATTAAGTGTTTATCTGAGGTACTCCGTCTTTATGAGAAAGCTTCATCAGCTAAAGTGAACTGGGCTAAAAGGGAAGCTTTTTGGGCAGGTAAAGGGGAGTTTGAGAGTCTCCCAAAGTTACCTGGGGACCTTAAGTGGGGTAGAGAGGGACTTAAATAGTTTTTTGGGGTCAAAGGATTTTCGAAGCTAAATTGGGAGGGTATAGTGGAGAAAGTGTGCATCAAGTTGTCTAAATGGAAATGGTTGCAACCTCAGTTGTCCTATAGGGGAAGGAATTTAGTGACCAATAATTTGGTTGCTTCAACTCTACAAGTTGTACAGCAGGTGTTCCTGTTGGACTTATTGAGGAATTGTTTTTGGTCTGGACAACACTGGATTCATGCTGCTGCTTTATTCCTTCCTGTTCAAGAGGGAGGTCAAGGATTGATAGACATTAGATCCAGAATTATGGCTTTCCATTTAAAAGCAGCTCAGAGACTGGTGTATCACATGGATGTATCATGGCTAGAGACAGCTTCTGCTCTTCTCAGGCGAGTCAGAAGTATGGGGTTGGACAAACATTTGTTCTTAATGGAGCTCCAGAATGATGATCGTGTGAATCTTACATCCTTCTATAATTACATCCTTCTACAAGTCAGTTCTGGAGGCATGGAAGGTGTTTACCATTTCACGTTCATCAGATACACATGCTGGATTATGGCTTTTTGAAGAGCCACTTTTTCTTAATGACTTTTTACCTTCAAGACTCATGTCTAACTGCTGCTGGATGCACAAAGACATAAGGAATTGCAAAAGGAATTGAGTAAAAGGACTGGGGTGAGATCTTTGCGGCTGCTGAAACGAGCTACTACTGAAATATTTAAGTCTTTGCATGTGGATCATAAGACTTTGGCAAAAGACTCTGTAGCAATTGATCAATGGAGAAAGGGGGTTCTTTATGTTTTCCCCTCTCTTAATGTAACTATTGCTGTGGGAGAATGGCAAGATGACAGGAAGTGTCTTTTGTCTTTTAAAACCCCTCAGACTTGGAGTTTTTGAGGAAGTAGGGAAAAAAAGCCCTCTGTATTTCCAGTGTGAAAGCATCTAATGCTAATGAGTGGACATCCTTCAACAAAATGGACAGATTTTTTGGAAGTATTTCTTCCCCAACAGGCTGCTGGCTGTCCTTATACAAACACCCAATTGATAAATGAACGGGTGACCTTCAGTGGAGGATCGTACATGGGGCGAGCTACATGGTGCACACTGATCCTTCTGTAAGGGTGGGTTGTCCCTTTTGTACAGACGTTGAAACGGTTTTTCATTTATTTGTACAGTGTGCTCGGTTAAATTATTTGTTTTCATTTTTATCTCAATGGTTTACTGAAATTGGTGAATCTTTCTCTTTTGAAATGTTTATATATGGTCCAAAGTTTACAGAAAAAAGAAAAAGTCAGTTGATTTTACTGAATGTTTTGTCTGATACAGCAAAACTTGCTATTTGGAAATCTAGAAAAAAATAAGTTGTCAGGACAGGGTTCTCTGGATGTGTTGAAGGTCTTCAAAGGATTGGTGGTGGCTCGGCTTAGAATAGAGCATGCCTATTATAACATGGTTAAATGTGTAGAACTTTTCATGTACATTTGGGGGATAAACAAGATCCTTTGTACAGTAGATGATGATGATGATTTAATGCTTTCTTTTCTTGTTTTTACTTAATAATAATAATAATAATAAATACTATTAATATCTCTTTTTTTTGGATTTGTGAGGTTGTAATATTATTGTGAAGACCTTTTTTTTTTAATAAAGGTGTATTAAAATTTTTTTATTGTAATTTCCAATATTAATAACCATAATAATTTTACTATACATTGGTAACACATTTCAGTTGTAATTTTCTAAGGCTTTTATTTTGAAAGTCTAGTGATGAGCACTCCAGGAAGTGTTTGAGTGTTTGTTTGTAGGCTAATTCACAGTAGTGTAAAACGCTTCTCGTTCAACATCTGGTAAAATGCTTGTCCGGTGTCATTCTCAATGCATGTTATAGGGGGACCAAACTATTGATCATCTACATCAGAGATGGAGTTTGTGTGGAGCACATACTACGCTGAGCAGCGCATCACATGCCTCTGCGCATGTGTGTGTTGGCGGAGCGGCACTTGTTCAGTAAAGCGTGGTGCCAGAGATTTAGCTGCAGGGGCTGATCTAGAAATTTTTATGGGATTTATAGGGGAGATTTTAAGTGCTCTGCGTAATGTCATACCAAAGAACACCCTTTACCAATGTTAAAATTAAAGTAATGCGTCGCCTCATGTGGTTTATTGCCTTAACAACATCCACAGATATAATCACTTTCTTATAAGTAAATGTGTGCTTCAAAACACTTGAGCCACAATTTAAGTCTGGTCCTTAATCAAACACTCTTATTATTTGAGAATGTAATGTGTACAAGCTGAAATTGAAGTGTTTTATTCTCTGTTTTAAGTAGTTTTTTTGATCACAGGACCTCAGGGAGTCCTAAACATCTGACCATAAAATGTGTACAAATGACGTCTTGTCTAATAGTACAACACATGACACAACATACATTTACAAACAAATTGCACATGCACTGATGTTTGTATTAGATATGTATAAGCGGAGTTTGAATGACGCAGTTGTTATCAACACACGAGGTCAATTGGAAGCATGCTAATGCAGCTGTGGCTAAAGGCTAACGTCTGATGCGCTCCCCTAGTGTGGGGTAAGAAGGTCTGGTGTTGTGCAGTTGACCAAATGGAGCTTATTATGGAGTAATGAGGCAGAAAGAGATGATGTTGATCAGAGCTAACCACAAACAAACAGATTGAGTCATGCAGCGTGAAGGAGGCCACCAAAACGTGTCATGGATTTACTTACTTTTTAAATGGGAAAGACCAAAATGTACACAGAGTTTCATCTTTCAGGGGAATCACCCTACACATTTTCATTTAATTAGCTATTGTAATGTCAGCGCAAATGTACATTGAGTGATGAGGCTGAAACATGCCTTTAGCTAAGCGAGTTTTATTTCATATGTTGTTGATTTCCAATGTGTTGGACAGTAATTCATAACACAATGCAAGAATGCCTTGCATTCTCAACTGTGCCACAAGAGGTGGTATAGCAGACATTAGTGTGAACTGTCTTCTCTTTCAAGTCAACTACTGTCATGGCAGAGCAACAGTTTGAAGAGAATATTGCTGAGCAAGTAAGCAACTTACCTGAATAATAACACAGCCAGTTTAATGGCACATAATTCTGAAGGTAACTCTATCGCCCCCTTGAGTACTGACGTTTGTTTCTGCGACAATAACGCAAGAACTCACATTAAACGCGTTCAACCAGACTACGCGTTGACCAAGTGCTTGGGACAGCTTTCGCATACTTGTGTATGTTTCTGACCTAGTAATTAACGTAACCACTTGTTGGACTTACCCAGTCGAGGGGGTCATTATACAGCCGCCTCTGTCCACAGTTGCTCTGCAGCCACACCCCCGTTCTGGCGTGTCATGGTTCATTCCAAAGTTGTGTCCGAGCTCATGGGCCAAAGTAACTGCAGCACCAAGGGGGTTATCGGAGTGATCCTAAAAGACGTAGAGAGTGAAAAAAAGTCAATCAAGTGCAGGAAAAATAAATGCATGTTCGTCGCATGAAAGCAGCTCCACGATTGTGTATAATCAATCAGTTTCATTTGAAAACAAATGAGTAATTTCACCGAAGAGGTGCTATCCATTATGTTCCACCTTCCCTCCCAAAATTAGATAAGTCTCAAAATTTCCTCATGTGCATTTGTTTTTCTTTCAGAATACGGGTTGTTGCACATGAGGAGAGCAATCTGTAATGATCAGACACTAACGGCCTTTGTAATTACTTTTCCACAAAACTGTCAGAGAGGCATAACTCAAGATCTGTGTGCCGTTGCTGTAATTGCTCAGACGGTGCCAAAACTGAACCAAACCATTTTGCAGTCATCATCTGGGAAAGGGTGTGTGTTGAAGTAGGGCAGACAGAATTACAGTCATTCCTGTAAGTCGCTTTTTGGTAAGGAAGTGTTTGCCAAAAATGTGAAAATAGAATTAAAATGAGGGGAAAAAAACGACAATTTCAGTCGATGGTTCTGTGTCTGAATGATTGTTTGCGTGGCAATATGTGAATGAAAACTGAGGAATTTTTCTCAGAAGAGTTTAAAAGCAAGGTTTCATTTAAGGACCAACTCTATCTCAGATGTGTCTCCTAATTTATTTATTTTTTAATGAATTAAAATAGAAACAAATGAGACAATTGTAGACATACTGCACATGGAATACCAAAAAATAAAAACACATCAAGATCATTTTTATCCTGAAATTAAAATATATATAAAAAAGAAATTATCTATAGTTTATTAGTTTATATTGTGTATTTTCCCCATTCATTTGAATTATTTAGAATTATAATTATTCTAAATTGTGATTCTCACAAGATTCTCAATACTGTAATGAAGTATTTTCTACTATATTATAGTGAGAAATATTTTAATATAATGATTTTTTTTATTGTAAATCGGCATTTAGGGCAATACATCAATACTTCCATTATGTATAAATTCTATTAGAGATACATTAATGTATCAGCCACTGATCAGAATCAGAACTGACTTTATTGCCAAGTAAGTTTTCACATACAAGGTTTTTGATGCCTATAATAACAATAAACATAGTAAGATAAATAATAAACTATCTTTAAGATACAATATATAGAGAAAAATGTCCTGATGGACCCTAGCATCCTGCCGGAGGGGAGTGTCTCAATGAGATTGTGTCCTGGGTGGGAGGGGTCGGCCACAATCTTATTCTGGTCCTGGAGGCATACAGGTCCTGGAGAGATAGCAGATTGCAGCCAATCACCTTCTCAGCAGAACGAATAACAAGCTGCAGTCTGCTTTTGTCCTTGGCAGTGGCAGCAGCGTACCAGATGGTGATGGAGGAGGTGAGGATGGACTCAATGATGGAGGTGTAGAAGTGCACCATCATTGTCTTCGGCAGGTAAAAGTTCTTCAGCTGCCACAGGAAGTACATCCTCTGCTGTGGTTTTTTAATTAGAGAGCTGATGTTCAGCTCCCACTTGAGGTCCTGCGAGATGATGGCTCCCAGGAAGCGGAAGGACTCCACAGTGTCAACAGGAGAGTCACACAGGATGATGGGGATGGGTGGGCCTGGGTTCTTCATGAAATCTACAACCATCTCCACTTCACGGCATTGAGCTCCAAGTTGTTCTGACTGCACCAGGTCACCAGATGATCAATCTCCCACCTGTAGGCGGACTCATCCCTGCCAGAGATGAGTCCAATGAGGGTGGTGTCATCCACAAACTTCAGGAGATTGACAGACTGGTGACTGGATATACAGCTGTTAGTGTACAGGGAGAAAAGTACAGCCTTGAAGGGAACCAGTGCTGATGGTCCGGAAGTCAGATAGACATGTTTCCCAGCCTCACATGCTGCCTCTATCAGCCAGGAAGTCTATGATCCACCTGCATGTGGAGTCAGGCACACTCAGCTGGGAGAGCTTGTCCTGCAGCAGAGCCGGGATGATGGTGCTGAAGGCAGAGCTAAAATCCACATACAAGATCCTGACATAAGTTCCTGAGGAGTCCAGGTGCTGGAGGATGAAGTGGAGGGCCATGTTAACTGCATCGTCTACTGACCTGTTAGCTCTGTATGCGAACTGCAGGGGGTCCAGGAGAGGTCTTGAAGCAGGCTGGAACATGGCATGTCTCCAGTGAGGTGTTAAAGATGTCTGTGAACACCGGAGACAGCTGATCAGCACAGTGCTTCAAGGTGGATGGAGAGACCGAGTCTGGCTCGGCTGCTGTGATGGGGAGGTGGAGCAGGGCTGGAGTTGATCGATGGTGTCATGGGGGATGGTGTCAGGAATGTCCCATAGTATTTCAATTTTGTCTGATAAAGACTTTATTTTGTCTGATAAAGTTAATAATAACTTAGGTGTGTAATATAAAGAAATACATAAATACAGTGTCAAGAAATTAGGTGAACCCTTTGGAATTACATGCATGCTTGTATACATTTGTAAATTTGATCATCTAAGTTACAAAAATGCAACAAACACAATGTGTTTTAACAAATAACACATAAATTATTGTATTGTTTGTGTACATCTTGAATATATAATTTAAACATTCACAGTGTAGGTTGGAAAAAGTATGAGAACCCCTAAACTAATGATGTCAACAAAAGCTAATTAGTGTCAAGAGTCGGCAAACCTGGCATCCAGTTAATGAAACGAGATTGAAGGTGTGGGTTAGAGCTACTTTGACTTGACATTTTGACTTTTTGAGTTTGATATTCACAAGCAGCAAAAGGGTTACAAAGTTATCTCGAAGAGCTTAGATAGAATAAAGACTCCGCCGTGAACACCGCTGCATCTCTCCCGGACAAACTTAATACATTTTATGCTCGTTTCGAGGACAATAACACCGCCCTCGCGGAGAGAGCACTCGTGGCTGACGCTTCAGAGGTTGGTTCACTCTCCGTCTCTGTTGTGGATGTAACCCGATCCTTCTGACGGGTGAACATCCGTAAAGCTGCGGGTCCAGACGGCATTCATCAGAGCGTGCGCGAATCAACTGGCAGGTGTTTTCACGGACATTTTCAATCTGTCCCCTCTCTCTGTCTGTAGTCCCCACATGCTTCAAAACATCAACCATTGTGCCTGTACCGAAGCAAGCCACAAACAATTGCTTAAATGACTGGCGTCCTGTTGCTCTGACCCCCATCATCAGCAAATGCTTTGAGAGGTTAATCAGAGATTACATCTGCTCTGCTCTGCCCACCTCTTTGGACCCATTGCAGTTTGCCTACCGCAACAACCGCTCCACTGATGATGCCATTGCATCTACACTACACACTGCTCTCTCCCACCTGAAAAAAAGGAACACATATGTGAGAATGCTGTTTGTAGACTACAGCTCAGCATTCAACATCATAGTGCCCTCCAAGCTTGATGAGAAACTCCGGGCTCTGGGCTTAAACAGCTCGCTGTGCAGCTGGATCCTGGATTTCCTGTCAGGCAGACGTCAGGTGGTTAGAATGGGCAGCAACATCTCCTCACCACTGACTCTCAACACTGTGTTCTCAGCCCACTCCTGTATTCACTGTTGTAATAAATGAAGGCAGCGAAGGCAGACGAGGAGAGCGGATCTAAATGCAGACTTACTTTATTGATTAAGCAAACAAACAAACACAAAGGAAAAACCCTCAATGGGGAAAGAATCCTAAAACTAGAAAAACACGGGCAGGGGAAATATACCAGGCTAACAACAACATTCAACAATAGACAAGGACTGAACCAAAAACCAGGGTATAAATACATGAACATAGGAAAAGGGGCCAATGAACAAACAGAACTCAAACAAGATAACAAGGTGATAAACAGAAGCAAAATGGCAAATAAACGAGGGCAGGTGCAAACAATGAACGTGAACAGGAAAGCTAACAAAGAGACTATGGAGTTACACAAGGGACAAAAGTGAAAACTAAGGAGTGCAAAAGTGACAAAAATGGCAAACAAAAGGGCAACAGTGAAACAAGACAAGGTAAACATAACAACTGTACACACATGACTGTGTGGCGACACATAGCTCCAATGCCATCATTAAGTTTGCTGATGATACGACGGTGGTAGGTCTGATCACTGACAATGATGAAAGATCCCAGTACTCCCTCGGCTGTACTGGGATCGGTACAGCCGAGGGAGCATCATGATTTGGGGCTGCTTTGGGGCCTGGACTGCTTGCCATCATTGAAGAAATTATTAATTCCCAAATTAATCAAGATATCCTATAGGATAATATCAGGGTGGCTTGGCGGCAGCTGAAGCTCAGTAGAAGTTGGGTGATTCAGCAGGACAATGACCCTAAACATCGAAGTAAATCCACTACAGAATGCCTTCAAAAAAAGAAAATACACCTTTTGGAGTGTCCCAGTCAGAGCCCAGACCTTAACCCAATAGAGAGGCTGTGGAATGACCTCAAGAGAGCCGTTCACACCAGATATCCTAAGAATATGGCTGAGCTGTAGCAGTTCTGTAAGGAAGAATGCTTCAAAATTCCTTCTGAAAGTTGTCCAGGTCTAATTCACAGCTACCGGAAATGCTTAGTTGAGGTTATTGCTGCCAAAGGAGGAACGACCGGTTATTAAATCCAAGCATTCACTTACTTTTTTCACAGCACTGTGAATGTTTAATGGCATGTGTTCAATAAATACAGAAAAGATTAGAATTGTTTGTGTGTTGTTAGCTTAAGCACAATCGTGTTTGTCTATACTTGTGACTTTGATGAAAATGAGATCACATTTTATGACCAGAAAACCAGCTGATTCCAAAGGGTTCACATAAGTTTTCTTGCAACTGTACCTACATATCTCCATAATATCAATTTGTAACGTTCTAACCGTAATATGTACAATTTGAGCTCTATTGTTTAGAACTGCAAAAACAAAAGTGCAACTAATTTGTAGAAGTGCAAAAAACTTTTTTTCCCTCATCAATTGTCGAGATATTTTGGTCAAAAAAATACAAATCTGTGCATCCCTCAATAATATGCAATTTAAATACAATTTAATTACTAATTTGCATTTGATAATGAGAATATGGGGAAAATGTGCTAAATTGTCACTGTGCTCTGAAATAGTCCTAAATCAGCCTTTCTATTGATTTAGGAGTGAAATATGACCCGGACATGATCTTGGTCGGTTTTGTGTGATTCAGAGTAAAAATCTGAATGCAGACTAGGGTGTCTTTTGATAACATTGTTGAGATTCTGAAACTCTAGATGAGACCTATAAGAGATTACTGGGGGTCTTTTTCCTCAAGAAAAACATTTGAGAAGCAGGAGACCAACGCAAACCTGTCCATTTGGGATCCTTGTTATCTCATTTCTGACTTTCTTTCCAATGGGTGTGTAAGTGGAGAATCCAGATGATCGAGAATAATCCTGGAAGAGCGAGTTAAACGCAATCTTCTGGTGCTATAATCTCTGCCCCACAGGATCTTCCGATGTCTGTGTATCTCATCTAACCAAATCCATTTTACATGTCAGAAATACTTCTCATGCATAAGCAATGTCCGGATGCTTTGGTCTCAATATCACTCATGATGTTTTCCAAGAACTCAGTCCAATGAGGGCAAAACCACACCGACGACATGATGAGTTTTTATGAAATATTGTAGCCATTACAGTTGCGACTCCATTCGATCAAATAGCAAATATTCAACCAAGAGTTAGACAAAAAAATGAAGTGCATTTTCTTATTGTAGTCAATGAACATTTTGGAGTTTCTGTATGTATCTACCATAGTTCTCCATCCTGGACCCAAGAGTGTAGTTTAGTTTCTGCAGTACACAAAGGAAGGAAATGGTAGAAACTGAATCTGACAGTTGAGGTATAATGATCCATAATGGAGAAGCCTCACATCACACAGACTCGCTTCATAAATATTGAATCAAAGCATCTGTACCTCATAAAAACCTTTAACCATAGGGACCACGTGGAGCCGTATCCGACCAGATTGGGTGAACATTTCTTAAAAGGGCTGGTTAAAAAGGTGAAAGAACTATACAATTGCCCAATTAATCTTTTCTATCCCGACCGAAATCACTGGAATGCACATCACATCTTGATTACAATTTCTAAACTCATAAGTAGGAGCTTCCCAGGAAGACTTGCAAGCATGCATTAGCCTAAATCACTGATTACTCGAGATCTTAAAATGCGATACTTTCTATTCCCCTTTGACCACAGACGGGCTGTATTTCAGAGAGCCACTTCAATTTTATGCTTCATTAGATCGTTAGTCGTGTCTGGCGTGATCAATGTGAAGGTTTGATTTAGAGGCAAGCGTCTCTAGACAGCCGTGCTGAATGAGTTACTGTCCACATCTCACACAGTACAATAATCTAGACATCAGCAGTTACAGCAACCTCAGGTAACCTATGAACTGAATGACTAACTAATGCATGAAACGTGATGCAAATACATAAACAGAGATGTGATTTGGAGGAATCCTAATCTTCTGTACATACTGTAAATTTTCTTGTTTGATGTTGCACACAAGTCAAACACTCAGTACCATGCTATTCTCATATATGTTTTAACATAATTCACATTTTAAATGTAATCTACATAAATAATATAATTGTAGAAATATATGTAACCCAGGTAATGTACTTATAGATGATTAACTTCCCTTTTCCTCCCCAATTTCGAATGCCCCAATTCCCAATGCCCTCTAAGTCCTCGTGGTGGCGTCGTGACTCGCCTCAATCCGATTGGCGGAGGACGAAGCTCAGTTGCCTCCGTGTCGGAGACCGTCAATCCGTGCATCTAATCACGTGGCTTGTTGAGCGCATTACCACTGAGACATGGCGTGTGAGGAGGCTTCTCGCTATTCTCCGCTGCATCCGTGCCCAACTCACCACGCGCCCCACCGAGAGCGAACCACATTATAGCGACCACGAGGAGGTTACCCCATGTGACTCTAACCTCCCTAGCAACCGGGCCAATTTGGTTGCTTAGGAGTCCTGGCTGGAGCACTTAGCCTGTTCCGGATTCAAACTCGTGACTACAAGGGTGGTAGTCAATGTCAATACTCGCTGAGCTACCCAGGCCCCCCCATAGATGGTTAACTTAATAGAAAATCAGTTAGTGTAATCTGATTACATGAACTTAAAATCGAATGTGCTACACTACTTTTTGTGCAAAAAAAGTAATTTGATTACAGTACTTAATTCCTTTGTAATCAGATTACACTCAGCACTGGTGTACACAGACCAACAATTAAAAAATAGCGCAGGCAGAACACAAGAATGCATGCTGTGCATGCCTCGGATAGACTTCCTAACTGGTTGCAAAATTGGATCGCTGTGGATTGTAGGTGTCCAAAACACTTTTTTGTAATGTCTATTGAATGATTTCCTCATTTGCCACAATAATGTCTTAAATTATGTTCATCTGGGCACTTATTTCAGCAAATATGTGATTAACTGTGATAAACTGAGGAATCTGAATTTCATTTAAATATACTGTATATGTCATTAGGAATGATTGACAGGTGTCACTCACCATGACAATGCCCCCTGACTGTTCTGCTGTGCACATGCTCATGATGGGAGCCATGCCGATAGTGGTGCCCTGGAAGTACACTCCACTGAGGAGGGAAAACAAACACTTACATGATCAATGTTCAATAGAAATGTGTGAATCAAACCTCATCATTTTAAACTGAGCTGTTCAGTTATGATGTCAATTTGTACGGCGAAACAGGCAGGCTCATTTGTATAAACATTTCTAATGAGTTTTAACATTAACGATGAGGATAAAGGGATAGTTCCCCCCAAATTAATTTAACCAGTGGAGTGTATGGATGATGTTTTTGTTGACTGTCAGTGATGTTGGAGCTTCAAAAGGTCTGATCATCATCCACTTGAATTTGAAAGACCTACAAATTAGTCGATTTTCTTCTAAATGTGTTCAGCAGAAGAAAGAAAGTCATACACATCTGGGATGGCATGAGGGGGAGTAAATAAGGAGAATTTTTCTTTATGGGTGAACTATTCCTTTTATATTACTTGAAGAGACACATTTTGTTCTACAACATAAATTACAGACAGGTTTGTTTCAAAAGTGAGTTTTGAAACCGCTGTGTTCTTTAAAAACGTAAACCTTATGTGTCAACTTAACAAAAGTTACTCAGAGGTCCTTAGAGGACAAAAATGTCTGTGTAAAAAAACTGCCATAAAATATGATATATTCATATTATTTTCTTCTTTCAATTACTTTTTTAACCATCAGTCCTGATCATAACTACCAAATATTCATAAATTTTCAGGATTTTATCCCTTTAAATGCCAGTTTGTTTACATAATGCCACTGTTGTTTTTACACACACACACACACACACACACACACACACACACACACACACACACACACACACACACACACACACACACACACACACACACGTAGTGTTTCCATTTTTTATGGGGACTTTCCATAGACATAATGGTTTTTATACTGTACAAACTTTATATTCTATCCCCTAAACCTAACCCTACCCCTAAACCTAACCCTCACAGAAAACTTTCTGCATTTTTACATTTTCAAAAAACATAATTTAGTATGATTTATAAGCTGTTTTCCTCATGGGGTCCGAAAAATGTCCCCACAAGGTCAAAAATTTCGGGTTTTACTATCCTTATGGGGACATTTGGTCCCCACAAAGTGATAAATACACGCTTACACACACACACACACACACACACACACACACACACACACACACACGTTGGGTTTCTATGCTTTATGGGGACTTTCCATAGACATGATGGTTTTTATACTGTACAAACTTTATATTCTATCCCCTAACCCTAATCCCTAAACCTCATAGAAAACTTTCTGCATTTTTACATTGTCAAAAAATACAATTTTGTATGATTTATAAGCTGTTTTCCTCATAGGGACTTAAAAAATGTCCCCACAAAGTCAAACATTTTGGGGTTTAATATCCTTATGGGGACATTTGGTACCCACAAAGTGATAAATACACACACACACGCATGCACAAACGAATGCACACATGCAAACACACACGCAAACACACACACACACACACACACACACACACACACACACACACACACACACACACACACACACACACACACACACACACACCATTTACTCAATTGTCCTGCAGTGCTGTATAATACAGCAAAAAATAGGAAAAAAGCTTGTATTTGCTCCATGGGCTAAACATGAGAAAAATGGCACCATCTGGTGGAAAATATAAAAAAAATACAATTGTGAAGCCAGGACTCCGGAATGAAAGCATATTATCATAGAAGTCATGATTTTATGCTTTAATGGCACTGGGATCACTGGGTTTCAATGAGGACATTTTTGTCCTGAAGGTCCTGATTGTACCTATTTTGTGTACACAGTGTATTATAGATGTACTATAGGTTGAAATATCAAAATCCCCCCAAAAATACACACCTTTGGCAAAATGTATGCCATTGGCAGCCAAAATGATCGAAAAAACAAAAATGAAAAAGACAAAAAATGTCCCTTAGGTCGCACAAGGGTTAAGTTACTACATAAAGACTACAGCAGTTGTCCAATTTTTCAAGCACTTAAACTCAAATCCTTGTGGTAGGTGTAGTTATCAGCCTATTGGCAACTTTAGCAACTTGTGTTTTCGAAAGTCGCATCGACTGTGGGCTTTTCCTGTTGTAGAACAAAAATACTCTTCAAGTGTTTTTCCAAATAAACCATATTTTTCTCAAAAAAACATAAAAAAACAAACACAACCATAAAAATGCTAACCCATGCTCACCCCAAAATGCTACTTCTCTTCAGAGATTTAGGGCTATAAACTGAAAAGTTCTACAGGGAAATCACTCTGTTCTCATATGAAAAAATAACATTGATTTTAGTGCTAAACCATGTTGTACAATTTCAAACCGAGGGGCATCTGCAGTAAAACTGTTTAGCAGTTGAACGTTCCTGGTTACCTGATTAGCTGAGCGTTGTCATGGGGCCTCTGCGGGAGTAACTTGAGCTTTCTCCAGTCCAGGAACTCTTGGAGTGATGTGAACGGATCCTGAGTGATGGAACATTTGTCTCCGTCACTCCAAACTTCCAGCCCCACCAGCGCCACACGGATATTCAGAGATCTGTAAAACTGAGAAACAGGTGTTCAAAACACCAAGAGGTAAAAACTGACACATTTGATACGTACAAATATGTAAAAGCTCATAAGATGATTTGTGAACATATGACCTCACTTTACTTCCTAACCAGGCATGTGCAAAAAGTTTCCAGTGACAAGTCATTTATCTGTCCACACTTGGGTGCTTTGATAGTATTGTTTTGAAGGCTTCAATTACATTACCAGAGAAAAGTTTGAACCCACTTGACTTTGATTTATATTTGACCTTTTTGTTTTTGACAAATATAAATTGTGCCTACTTTAATTATTAATTCATTACTTAAGGTGGATTTCTATGAAGGGTCATTTCATGTCGACTCAACCAAGAGGTCCACAGCTCAACATATTGCTTTTGATCATTTTTTTACTGATGAAAGAAATACATGAATCATGATGAAAGCCAAAATATTAAATGCCATGGATCAAGATTTACTGAGCAATCCATTATTTTGTCGAGGGGGGTCAAAATGACAATTTTGGCCTGCGATTCTGGAGCAAACTTACAGGTAAAAAAAAAATATCTTAGAAAGGTGGTAGCGTCCTGATTTTATTTTTACACAGAGATAGGAAGGTCTTTTACACAAACCCAGGGATGGATTACTGACCGGGCCAATGGGGCCAGTGCCCAGGGGCCCTTGACCGCCCGGGGGGGCCCTGGGCTTTAAGGTTGCACGATCCAGTTTGGCGATCCCACCGCTCAAAAGACCCATCAACAATGAAAACGAAGCACCCCACCCCGCTCAACAACTTTTGGGCATGAAAACACACCATGCCACCCACCCCCCCCGTTCAACAACTTTTGGAGGGGGCCCTTGGAGATAATTGGCCCCGGGGCCTTTGCAAGTCATAATCCATCCCTGCACAAACCACTTAACTTCAGCACCCATTGTTGCATTGTGCGCCAATCATGTGAGTCCAAAAATTGGGAAGTTTTTCCCAATTTAGAGTGCCTATAACTCCAGAGGTTTTAAAGATATCTTAAAATCGTCTGAGAATCTGGTTCAGAACAAACTTTCCTTTTGGTACATTCCTTTTAAGGCTCTAAATGGTTAAATCCCAGAGATGTGGGGCTCTTAATGTGGCTCCATGCATGCGTAAAAAACAAATGTGAGTTACATGGTTTAAACGAATTTGTGTTGTGCAACAAATCAAATGCCTGAAGTACTTATAATGTTTAAAGTAGAAATGCACCTTTATTAATTCACATGTGGTTTTTCAGTTAGTGCAATAGCGACCGTCAGGGCTGGACTGGTAATCTGGCATACTGGGAATTTTCCCGGTGGGCCGACACACTTTTTGGCCGATCAGGGGCGGAATGGCCATCGGGAGAACCGAGCGGGTCGGTGGTTTGGCCGCGAAATGTGCCGAATGGTGCCGCGATATGCAGAAAAGGACAGCGATACCCCACCCCCCTCCCCTGTTGGGCCAGTTGACGTAAAATCCTGGGCCGATTTCTCTTCCCAGTCCAGCCCTGCCGACCATATATCTAGTGCTTAGATTTCAGGAATACACCTCTGCACAGCTCTGGAATGCACCGTACTATGTTTATATATTTTCACACAAAAAAATCTTTGATTTGACTTGGAATAACCCTAAATTGGGTCTTTTTTTGACACTGAGTTGAATGTCAAAAAGTGGCCCAATTGACCTGAAAACACTCTGTTCACTGCATGCTAACATCCTTAAGATTACCTTATCGACGTAGTTTGCTATTTCAGCAAGTCTCTGTTTCACTTTCTCCACGTCTTTCCCTTGTTTCTGATACTGAAATGTGAAGATTGCAAAAAAAGAGACAGAAAATCTTTAAGCTGCAGCTAAATATGGCCGTGCAGTGTCTGAATGTGGTAAATGTCACATGAGGTAATTCATTTGCCATGGAGATGTTGGGCCAAACATAAGCAGCGGTGTTTGATGTTAAGACTGTCAAATGCTGGATGTAAAAAAAGCTTTAGAGAATAAAATCAAAGATTGGAAATGTGTCACCCGTGTTTGCTGTGATTGCAGCCTCTGGGCGTTTCATATAGAGTGTTGTTACAATAATCACATTGGTAAACCTCGGTTGAAAGCTGTAAAATTTGCACTATGAAGAAATACAATATTTTTAAACACTTTCTTTTGCATTATCCTGGTTTGGTAGGTAACATTTGGTCTTGAAAATTACATGAAATCAAAATGACATGTTCCTGATTCACCAGTGGATGTTACAATAAAGAAAAAAAACTGTATTTGCAATCTTGCTTCAAAATAAATAAAAATGTTCAGGCTCTGAAATGACCATTTTGTCTGACGCCACACAGGCTATCCGTTGTTTTAAGCTAATAAACTGCATCGACCTCTGACCTCCTCACCTTCATGACCACAGCATCTAAACAAGAACTCAAACTCCTCCATCCTGACAGTTCAAGGGGCCAGTAAAAAGATGAGGTCGTGGTACCATTCTTAGTGGGCTTTAATGATGTCTGACCTTGAGATGATTGAAGATCAGAGATGTTTGTGAGGTCAAAAGGATCATTTTGTTACCTCTCGGTTGTCTGCAACAACGATCAACTCCACATGCTTGGTGCTGCTCTGGGCGTCTCGTTTATGCTGGAGGGAAAAAGAAAAAGACATTAAAGAGATTGTTCATTCAAAAATGAAACATGAATCATTTACTCATCCTCTAGGGGTTCCAAATTCCGTTCGACTTTCCTATTGCCATGGAACACAAAAGGACAGTTTTTTTTAAACATAATGAACACTCTTAACTGGAACTGGGCCTCTATAGTTCCAAATGGACATAAAAAGCATCATAAAAGTATTCCATAGGGCCATTCCAAGTGTTCTGAAGTCAGACAATCGCTTTGCATGAGGAGCAAACCGAAGTCTTTATTCACTGAAAACCCGTTAGACCCCTCGTGTTTTATAACCAACCATCACTGATATGAAGGTTGCTATATTTCATTTGAGAGTTACAGTGGAGAGGAATGTCATCAGTGAAAAACAACTACAATTTCGGTCTATTCCTCATACAAAACTAGCGTATAACTTCAGAAGACTTGGAATGCAACATCCATTATATGGACCACTTATTAAGGGTTACTATCCCTTTAAAAGAGGCAGGAAACAGAGAAAAAACAACTTTGACCTCTTCCTGTGATGGACAGTTAATAAGCATGCACCCAAGAACCCTGTTTCAAAACCCCTAAGGCTCTTTTCGCTAAGAGTTAATATCACCTGGCACAAAGGTGACAACTTCACCTCATTTCCAAACGTGCCCTCTATTACCAGAGCTGTGTGATTGAACTTCCTGTTCTGGGTTCAGTAATGCCCTCGAACTACATCTGATCCACGGTAATGTGCTTTCCAGGAGACTTTTCACTTTAATTGTCCTCTGATTGCCTGGCTATTGAATAGTCTCATGTGAAAACCCCCACTTGCAGTTCAAAGTTATTATAATCTCTTCTTTCTAAGTGAAGTAAAAATGTCTTTCAACTTACTCTCAAGCCTTTACAACTGTTCATTGTTTATTCTTTTGGTTTCGACAAAGGTTTTACATCATAGAACACACTGGTTCTTGCGTGTCTTAATTAAACACAGCGTGCAGGACGGAGCATAAGTCTTGAGAGCTGCAGTGAATAAGTACTAAAATCTCTTCCTCACATAGATCTATTGAAGTACTTTAAAACACTTGGAATATAGCGGCATTTGGATTACTTGTGTACAGGGCTTGACTGGGACGAGAAATCGGCCTGGGATTTTACATGGCAACTGCCCAAAAGTTGTTGAGCGTGGGGTGTGGGGGTGAGTTCGCTGTCCTTTTCTGCATATCGCGGGTCCGTTTTGTGGTCTGTTCTGCATAATGCGGCGGACAATTCGGCCCGCTCGGTTCTCCGGATGGCCAGTCTGCCCCTGATTGGCCCCAAAGTGTGTCGGCCCACCGGGAAAAGTCCCGGTATTCCACATTACCAGTGCAGCCCTGCTTGTATGCTACTTTTATGGTGTTTTTTGTTTTGTTTTTTGTACTCTTTGAAACTGGAAAGCCAAAATGAAAGACCAAGATTCATTAAAACATCTCATTTTATGCAAACCCACATGGGTTTAGAAGGTCATGAACGTGAATAAATGATTACAGAATTTTCATTTTTGGGTCAACTATTATTTTAAGCATGATCAAACGTCTTTAAATGTTCTTATAAATGTTTAATTGGTCATTATTTGTCTTTTCAACAATGGTTTTCTCATAACACATGTATGAGAGAACAACCTGCCTTTCAAGGGACTATAAAATCCCCATTAATTCTGGGTATAAGGATATTTATAGAAGCGTTTGAACAGTGTTCGTCTAGTAAAGTTTTCATCACTCAGAATAACTGCTAATTTTCAGAGAGTGTGAATAACAAGGAGGGTGTTATGATTCAAGAAAAGTCATAAATCCTCAAGCTTTGAACTAGTCGTCCGTTCTTTTGGCCCTCGTCCCTGTGTCAGAATGTGTTAGTGTGGCTAATTTTAGCTTCGCTCAAAGAGAGAGAGGTCATGCTAGCCTAATGACTGTTTTCAAACAGGTTTCCTGACACTCTTTCAGTCTGACAATGTTCGGGGAAACACATAGTCCCGACTCAAACTCACGTCACTGAGCCAATGTTACTGTGTTTGGAAAAATCATGCATATTCATGCATATCATCGGCACATTTCTCACCTTTAAAATGTCTTTTGAAATAAAGAAGATTTAGTAAAAATATTCAATTACAATTTAGTCTTTCTCGTCCGGGAATATGGATGAAAAATATTGATGACTCATCTTGCACTCATGAGCATTTCCATTTTTTCTTCCGCAATAAAATGGTTACTTGAATAAGAATTGATCTTCTTCTAAACTATGATCTTATATACAGCATATATTTGCTGTTTACATACATACAGTAAATATCAGACAAAATTGTCCCTTACCACCGCATATATTGTCACGGTAAAACTGTTAATTATGTCACATATGAGACTCGTTCACAAAATCATCAACATCAAAGACACTTTTTCTGTGAGTCGCTACTATTATTAACATTATTTGTATCTTTTACAGTTGATTTGTAAACAGATCAATGCAATTATTAATGGTAGTTTTAAAGTTATAGCTCATGTATTTAATACAGTCATAGTATAATAAAAAAATAATAATGCTAGAATGACATCTAGTGAATAGTCCAAAGAATCTAAATGAAATAACCTTGCTAATGATCATAATTTGTCTTTACCACCTGTCCACCTGTTAAATTCACATTTGACCACTTAGTAATATTTCATATTGATCGGACTGTAGATTCAAAAGAACTGACTCAAAAGAGTCATTCATTGGGGAATCAAGCTTTTGTGATCCAAAAAGGCTCACAAAAGTAATTCGCTTGGGAATCTGATTACACTGGTCATGCTGAATGTTTCGGGCTGTCGATTCAAAACAACTGACTCATTAGAGTCAATCGATCGGGAATCGGGCTACACTAGTCATACTGAATGTTTCGGGTAGTCGATTCAAAACAACTGACTCATTAGAGTCAATCGATCGGGAATCGGACTACACTGGTCATGCTGAATGTTTCGGGCTGTCGATTCAAAACAACTGACTCATTAGAGTCAATCGATCGGGAATCGGACTACACTAGTCATACTGAATGTTTCGGGCTGTCGATTCAAAACAACTGACTCATTAGAGTCAATCGATCGGGAATCGGGCTACACTAGTCATACTGAATGTTTCGGGTAGTCGATTCAAAACAACTGACTCATTAGAGTCAATCGATCGGGAATCGGACTACACTAGTCATACTGAATGTTTCGGGCTGTCGATTCAAAACAACTGACTCATTAGAGTCAATCGATCGGGAATCGGGCTACACTGGTCATGCTGAATGTTTCGGGTAGTCGATTCAAAACAACTGACTCATTAGAGTCAATCGATCGGGAATCGGACTACACTGGTCATGCTGAATGTTTCGGGCTGTCGATTCAAAACAACTGACTCATTAGAGTCAATCGATCGGGAATCGGGCTACACTAGTCATACTGAATGTTTCGGGCTGTCGATTCAAAACAACTGACTCATTAGAGTCAATCGATCGGGAATCGGGCTACACTAGTCATACTGAATGTTTCGGGTAGTCGATTCAAAACAACTGACTCATTAGAGTCAATCGATCGGGAATCGGACTACACTAGTCATACTGAATGTTTCGGGTAGTCGATTCAAAACAACTGACTCATTAGAGTCAATCGATCGGGAATCGGGCTACACTGGTCATGCTGAATGTTTCGGGTAGTCGATTCAAAACAACTAACTCATTAGAGTCAATCGATCGGGAATCGGACTACACTAGTCATACTGAATGTTTCGGGTAGTCGATTCAAAACAACTGACTCATTAGAGTCAATCGATCGGGAATCGGGCTACACTGGTCATACTGAATGTTTCGGGTAGTCGATTCAAAACAACTGACTCATTAGAGTCAATCGATCGGGAATCGGACTACACTAGTCATACTGAATGTTTCGGGCTGTCGATTCAAAACAACTGACTCATTAGAGTCAATCGATCGGGAATCGGGCTACACTAGTCATACTGAATGTTTCGGGTAGTCGATTCAAAACAACTGACTCATTAGAGTCAATCGATCGGGAATCGGACTACACTAGTCATACTGAATGTTTCGGGTAGTCGATTCAAAACAACTGACTCATTAGAGTCAATCGATCGGGAATCGGGCTACACTGGTCATGCTGAATGTTTCGGGTAGTCAATTCAAAACAACTAACTCATTAGAGTCAATCGATCGGGAATCGGACTACACTAGTCATACTGAATGTTTCGGGTAGTCGATTCAAAACAACTGACTCATTAGAGTCAATCGATCGGGAATCGGGCTACACTGGTCATGCTGAATGTTTCGGGCTAGTCGATTCAAAACAACTGACTCATTAGAGTCAATCGATCGGGAATCGGACTACACTGGTCATGCTGAATGTTTCGGGCTGTCGATTCAAAACAACTGACTCATTAGAGTCAATCGATCGGGAATCGGGCTACACTAGTCATACTGAATGTTTCGGGTAGTCGATTCAAAACAACTGACTCATTAGAGTCAATCGATCGGGAATCGGGCTACACTGGTCATGCTGAATGTTTCGGGCTGTCGATTCAAAACAACTGACTCATTAGAGTCAATCGATCGGGAATCGGACTACACTGGTCATGCTGAATGTTTCGGGTAGTCGATTCAAAACAACTGACTCATTAGAGTCAATCGATCGGGAATCGGACTACACTAGTCATACTGAATGTTTCGGGCTGCCGATTCAAAAGAACCGACTCATTAGAGTCACTTTTCACAATCCAATGAACTCTTGACCATGCCCTAAATAATCATCTACTGCATATTCTGTTAATCCCACAAATACATTACTCAATTGTGTTGTGAAAGTCAATTCATATTTTAAATGTATAAAATATTGTCTTTACCCGACTGCTGTGAAAGCTGAAATCATATTCTGTAGTATTTGAGAACTCTGCAGGGTATGAAATGTTGTGACCATGTCCACACGTGCCCTGGGTGAGTTTAAGGTGTTCTCCTCTGAATATGCGATGTGTAGTGATGTTTCCCGCTTGTGTTGGCTCCAGTACATAGACTTTATCTTCAAGTGAAATTAGTCCCCTGTAGAAAGACAAGACAGATGAGCATTGAGCTGGCATTGAGAAGAACGTATAGCTCTCTGCAGCCATTATAGACTTCCTTGGTCTATATCTTAAAATCTGTCTTACTTAATATTTTTGTAAAATATCGAAACATCCTCAAAACCAGATCTGAGAATGTCTCAGTTCAACATCTAAGCCACTGTTGGTCAAGAGACGATTGATTTTGTAGGATATTTAGCTTATTAAATCCTATCCACAGCTATAATACTACCGCTCTGTGGTTTTTGGATCAATTTCCGCAAACCTTTCTCACACTTTTAAGTGACAGACTCCTCAGTTGGGAAAGGTCTGAAACTGCAGGCTTTTCCAGAAGTTCCAAAACTATGTTCTCCACCACATGAGATCCCCTGGAAACTCTGTTCGACCAGACGCTGCCAAAAAAATCAGCAGCAATTTGTTTTGGCCGGAGTGCCAAGCAACATCGTTTTTGTCAGAGGAGCCCTGTGGATGTGTCCTGCCAGACAGAGAGACAGGTTGCAAAAATGGGCCAAGCTGACTTAAAGAGCTACACAATAAACTCTGAGGAGACGGCAGGGTTTGGGAGTAACTAACTAAAAGTAACGACGGTGCAAGCTTAGAGATAGTTGGGTAGGCCGTAGGGATGGATGATATGACGCTATATATTATGGCGATGATATAACTTGTTAATCTGTAATCAGGCATGAGTTGTGGCTGGTAAAAATCTGAGCATGCTGGTTTAGCATCGGATTAAAGGAATTATATAGATCAGGCAATGCCGCAAACGTGCCCGTAAACTTGTTGTTGATTCTTTGCCATTCTGAACGCTACATACAGAGGATGCAGCGGTCCACCATGATCTAACACGCTCTACCGGCACACTGTGATCCAGATACCTGGATCATCTCTTGACATGCCGAGGTGCGCTTGACTACTCCACACATCTGTATATTTCCATCATTTGATGAATTATTGCTGATATAATCAATTGAAAAGTCAAGAAAATGGTGTAGGTTCACAAAAGCTGACACAGATTAGAGAAATGTGAGTTTGTCGATGTTCTCAGTTTTTAATTGTCGCTCTATTTGCACCTGCGTGCCTCAGACAGACGCGTTTGGAGCATCTCACTGGTATTCAGCGTCATAGATGCTGCATTTCTAGGAGGCTGTGTCAAGTTAAAAGTAGTGGAAACATTGAAAATCAACATTCATGATTCCCGTATTCTGTTGTGCTTCAATGCGAGTGGTTCTCATCTGGCTGTGCTGCTTGTGAGGTTCATTAAGGCGTGCTGCCACCTATTCATGTGGCTCTTAAAAACAGACTTCAAACTTGAAAAAGTCGGTGATTTTGCTTGCTGACATCACCTCTACAACCGTCTCACATACATAATGAACATTTGAAGATCTCTCTGCCCACTTGCGGCTAGTATGGTAGGAAAATCTGTACTTTTATTATGGAATTTACGTACACGTCAGAGGGCATGATTAATTGCGTAAAATTGTAATAAAAGTTATTTTTTATATAATTAATCGCACTATATTAACATGTTAAATTGACAGCCCTAATAATACTATTCTGGTTGTAAAATGATATAATCTTATATATATATATATATATATATATATATATATATATATAATACACATACATACACATACATACAGTATATGCACTATAATACATGCAACACCAATTCAAGCGCCATTAAACGTTTCCCTAAAAGTCTAAATGGGAGGTTTACTAATCTAGTCCCTGTAGTTCGCGTTTTCATTGCAATGAGCAACTATATTAATATTGCTACAGTAACTGTGAAGCAGCATTTACATGACGTGCAGATTGAACTCCACATGAAAAGCACTCGCAGAGAACGCCTCGTTTTGCTTTTAGCGCTGACATTGTCCACGTAATGATACTTCATTCAAATCGTCTGGAGCGTGATGCCGGAGAAATGCTGATGTTTCACTCCTATATTTATATTTACATTTATGCATTTGGCAGACACTTTTATCCAAAGCGACTTACAGTGCACTTATTACAGGGACAATCCCCCCGGAGCAACCTGGAGTTAAGTGCCCTGCTCAAGGACACAATGGTGGTGGCTGTGGGGATCGAACCAGCGACCTTCTGATTACCAGTTTACCAGTTATGTGCATTAGACCACTACACCACCACCACTCCTGCTAATCGTGTGAATGCGGCACACAATCACAATTCCCATCTGTGTTTGTTTTGTAAAAAATTACTATTAAGAGTTCCTTTCTCCATCATTTGATCATTGACCCTGAATCACTGTTGTGTGTTTGTTTGAGGTGTGTGCATCAGTGTAATCGGGAAGCTGTGGCTCATGCGGTAGAGTGGGTCGGCCACTAATCGCAGGGTTGGCGGTTCGATTCCCGGCCCACACGACTCCACATGCCGAAGTGTCCTTGGGCAAGACACTGAACCCCAAGTTGCTCCCAATGGCAGGCTAGCACCTTACATAGCAGCTCTACCGTCATTGGTGTATGAGTGTGTGTGTGTGTGTGTGTGTGTGTGTGTGTGTGTGTGTGTGTGTGTGTGTGTGTGTGTGTGTGTGTGTGTGTGTGTGTGTATGTGAGCGTGTATTTATGACTTTGTGGGGACCAAATGTCCCCATAAGGATAGTAAAACCCGAAGTTTTTGACCTTGTGGGGACATTTTGTCGGTCCCCATGAGGAAAACAGCTTATAAATCATACTAAATTATGTTTTTTGAAAATGTAAAAATGCAGAATGTTTTCTGTGAGGGTTAGGTTTAGGGGTAGGGTTAGGTTTAGGGGATAGAATATAAAGTTTGTACAGTATAAAAACCATTATGTCTATGGAAAGTCCCCATAAAACATGGAAACACAACGTGTGTGTGTGTGTGTGTGTGTGTGTGTGTGTGTGTGTGTGTGTGTGTGTGTGTGTGTGTGTGTGTGTGTGTGTGAATAGGACACAGTGTAAAGCGCTTTGGTAACCGCTAAGATTAAAAAAGGCGCTATATAAGTGCAGACCATTTACCATTTAATTAACCCAGACACAGCTCGCTTTCAACAGCTCTAATATATTTATGTTCAATATTTAAAAAGACATTGTGCCCCCTTAAATAGCTTCCATGTTGTTAGCCACCTATTGTTGTCAGCTAACTAATTTATCAAAACGGCAGCGTGACATGCATGAGTAGCTGGTTGCCAGCTAACAATTTTTAGTTCCAGGAACGTTCTTGGAATGTTAGTTTTTGGTTATAAAATGTTCCTAGACATAAGATAAAAAAATACCAAAACGGAAACAAACCGCTAATGTTAGGGGAACGTTCGGTGTCTGATGGGTAGTTTGGGAAGTTACAGTTTCAAAGAAGTTTCTGTGAGACACATCTGAAGCTGTTCTGCTTCATCACTGCCGTTAATCCTGTGTGTCCGTGACATCCTTTCTGATTTTCTCAGGTCGAAGGGTGAAAATCAACTCAATGCATCTCTTGTGGCATATGATCATATGATATGAAGTTATTATGGTGACGGCCTGACAGAAAGTATTACAAGAATATCACTTTCCTAACCGCATTCCCGTAGAACATTTCACTGTTGAAAGAATGTCCCATCTCGGGTAATTAATGCAAACATTACCCGCTCAACAGAGTGCTCTTTCATTAACGGAATGGCTAGAGAATCTTTCCATGAACTGACGGAAGTCTCTCGAGACAAGGCATACTTCGCACAAGGTAATTAAAATGCCCTTTTCTCAGGCTGTTCCTGGTGTACCTTCAGTCCCCGAGCTCAGTGATCCATAGGAAAGCTGGGTTGGGTAAGGTTAATGTAAAAATTGTCCTGTGTAGGGTGGGTGTTACCTCTAGCTTGACTTTGCTGAGCTCCAGTGACATTATCAAACTCACCTGAGTCCTGTGCAGGTGCTGATGCTGACGTCCGACCGCAGGTATCCCTCCACCTCACCATGATAGAAGCAGTGAATCTGGGTCACACAAGACAGAAAGGTCACATGACCACATCTGGGACCACATTTATATTATGACATTTCATAAATGTCAGGTCGGGGCAAGTTGTCACATTGATTTCTTATACTCGCACTTGTTCTTGTTGCTGCTTTACATGTTATGTTTTTATTGACTTTCAATGGGGTTAAGGTCAGGACTTTGTGGTGGCCAAATCATGTGTGAACATGGTTCCTCATGCTCTCTGAACCACTCTTTCACAATTTGAGCCTGATAAATCTTGGCATTGTCGTGCTGGAATATGCCCGTGCCATCAGGGAAGAAAAAATTCATTGATGGGATAATCTGGTCATTCGGTTCATTCAGGTAGTCAGCTGACTTCTTTTTATTGTTGCATAAGATTTCTGAGCCTAGACCGGACCAATTGAAGCAACCCCAAATCATAACACTGCCTCCAGAGGCTTGTGCACTTTCTTCTTACCCTGATGCGCCCATTGCTTTGAAATAGGTTAAATCTGGACTCATCAGACCACATGACCTATTTTCCATTGCTCCACAGTCCAATCTTTATGCTCCCTAGCAAATTGAATATTTTTTTCTGATTAGCCTCACTAACAAGTGGCCAAACAGCTGTTTAGTCCCAATCCTGTAAGTTCTTCTGTATAAGTTATTATTAGGTTGTCACACAAAACCTCCCTGCAACATTCTGGGAACGTTAGTTTAAGGTTCTGAAAAATAAAACCTACAAATTACCATTAGAGAACGTTCTGTTTAAGTTATTATTAGGTTGTCACACAAAACCTCCCTGCAACATTCTGGAAACGTTAGTTTAAGGTTATGAAAAATAAAACCTACAAATTACCATTAGAGAACGTTCTGTTTAAGTTATTATTAGGTTGTCACACAAAACCTCCCTGCAACATTCTGGGAACGTTAGTTTAAGGTTATGAAAAATAACACAATTTCATACACAAACACGCCTCATAGCTTTACATGTTGGTGCCAGTGATGTTAAGTGTAACAGATGTGTACGATCACCCTCAGGGTCCCGTGTTAAATCATTATAATGCTTCACTTGGCGTTGGTCTCTTCATACTGCGAGTCATAACTGAGAGATGATGCATGTGATAGCACTAAACCTTTAGAGATCTGAGAGCCAGAGTGTTCAATTCAACAACATGTTTAACGTCCCAATGCTTTAAGTCATTCTTAACCACTGTACGAGATATTAAAGTCCCGCTCATAACGCCGTTGGGCAGAGTCCGACCAGAGCTACAGAAGTCCAAACAGGCCTCAGAGGAGTTTTGCTTCAGCCTGAAATAACGGCTTGCTGGAATTACCACATACACAACTATAAAACAGTCTTAATCAAAGACAGTTGAGCTGGACACACAAACACACACACACACTCCCTACACTGCGAGTGAATGCACTCAAATGGAAACACGTTCTTCCCACAGCAGTCCTGGATCCCATCAGAACAGCTCAAATCTTCCCTTTTAGAGCAAAAGACATGCAGTCATTTTGAGTGATGCACAAATGTTTGCTATTATATTAATCATTGCAGAATTTTGGTCAGTTTAAATATAAGTTGATTGCCTCAATTCTTTGAGTTCTGCTCACTTATTAGGGTTTGCAGTGCGATGTATTAAAAAGAAGAAGAAGAAGAAAACCGTTCTTATTGTCACACATTATACATACATTTGTGCATATATACAGTGAGATTTTTTTCTCACATAGCCCAGCTAAGCTGGGGTCAGAGTGCAGGTTCAGCCATGATACGGTGACCCGGGAGCAGGTAGGGTCAAGGGCCTTGCTCAAGGGCCCAACAGTGGCATCTTGGCAGTGTGGCTTGAACCCCCGACCTTCTGGTCAGTAACCCTGAGCCTCAACCTCTGAGCCACTGCATCATGCACACATGCATCCGTGTGTATCTCTGCATGAATGTGTGTAAATCATGATTGACTGCATTGAGGAAGACAGAGCATCTGTCTTGTTTTGTGTTCCAACTTCCCAAATCGGTTTATCCAGCTCAAACTCAGCACAGCATTCCCGTCTGACGGCGTTCCGCTCAGGGAGTTTGACTGTTTTTGAGTGACCTGAAACTCTTGTTTCCCATCAAAACAAAAGTATGTCTATATTGCTTTACAGTGTCGTGAAAATCTGCAGAATAAGCTGAAAAAGTCGAAAGGATTTATTAAATCTCACGATCTAGTGTTGTGAAACACCAAATCTGCCTCGCTGAAGCATTTAGGGACATTTTTGTTCTGCCTTTCTCTCTTTCTTTCCATGTGTTTTATTTTCATAGTGTTTTGGCACAGATTTAAGGCATCAGTACTCTGGCGGGGGTAATTGGTGCTATGTTGGAAAGCATATTGAAGAAGACAGAGTCATTGATCCAGAGGTTTGGCCTGACATGCCTTCAGGGCTCAGTGTGTCTGTGACTCTCAGACTAGTAATCTGAGCTACAATATAAAGCTGAAAACGCACAGAGGTGCAACATGGGTGGTTTGGCTTCCCCTGGTGGTTCCACTGCTTCTCCTCTAAAGATGTTGACTGGAGATCATCCAACATTTGCTCAGGGAAGAGATCAGTGATGCGATAAGGTTTTAACTGCAGCTCTGGTGTAGGTAAAACAGAAGGTCAGAGGCCTTTTTTATCACATGACAACAGAATGGCTACCTGCATGCAGGGCTCGAGTTGAGGTGGGGATGTGAGGGTCTGCCATCCCCATTATTAAAAGAAATGGCAAAAAGTCATCCCCCTTGTAACCCCCCCTTCCATCCCCTGTAGATATGTCATGTATTACTTATAACTAATTGTGCAAGTAAAATATTGAATTATCTACGTTTGAGTTTAAATAATTAGCCGATCATAATTATATTTCAACATATTTGGGGTTGCCAGATATCAAGAGGTGACCGGCAAATTGTATGTTGGAGTTTAGGGATGGATTGATGTGATCTTCCCAGTGTTCACATGATCATAACTACAAAATATTCATTCATTTTCAGGATTTTAACCCTTTAAATGCCATTTTGTTTATATAATGCCACTGTTGTTATCACAGTCTGGGATATGTCAATGATTAGCAACAACACTGATTTTGACGCATTATAATTGTGTATGCAGTGTCAGATAAAAATACACACACACACACACACACACACACACACACACACACACACACTCAGGACCTTAGAGGACACAAATATTGGCTTCAAAAAACTGCCATAAAAATATTAAATATTAATATTACTTTCCACTTTCACTGACGTTTTTTAACCAACATTCAAATTATTCATTAATTTTCATGATTGTAACCCTTTAAATGCCATTTTGTTTACATAATGCCACTGTTGTTTTTTAACAAACACACACGCATTTCTCAATACACACTTACGAAACACACTGACATCCATAACGCACCCACACAATTTTAGCTGCATCATTTACTCAATTGTCCTCCAGGTCTCTATAATACAGCACACAGAAAATAAGAAAAAAGCATGTATTTGCTCCATAGGCTAATCATGAGAAAAATGGCGCCATCTGGTGGAAAATATAAAAAAAATACAAATACCGGAATGAAAGTATAATATCATAGAATTCATGATTTTATGCTTAAATGGCACTGGGATCAAATATTGCCATTTTAATGGGTTTCAATGGGGATATTTTTGTCCCGAAGGTCCTGATTGTAACTATTTTGAGCACACCGTGTATTATAGATGTATTATAGGAACTGAGGTTGAAATATCAAAATTCCCGCAGAAATACACAACTTTGGCAAACTTTATTCCATTGACATTAACACAACCAAAATGATTGAAAAAAATGAAAATTAAAAGACAAAAATGTCCCTAAGGTCGCATAAGGGTTTTAAACTAGGGCTGTCAATCGATTAAAATTTTTCATAAAATTAATTACATGGTGTCGCATTTAATCGCATATACAAATATTTGCTGAGAAAGCCCCTCATATAACAATAATTCAATATATAATGATGAAATAATTATACATAGTTATCTTTAAATATTTTAAATATATATATATATATATATATATATATATATATATATATATATATATATAAAATAAAAAATATTCAGATAATTAAAATGCATTATATTCTTGTGGCAGAAGAGTTCATCATTAATAAGATACAAAAAGTGGCTTTAGAATACAATGTATTGTTTACTACCATATTATTGATCATAAGTCAATCATTGTCACACAGTTCACAGCAATCCATTACACAAGTGAATTTGTCAATCAGTTGGAGATTTATTATGAGGGCTTGTTTAAGGACCCGTCAATTTACACCTGCGTCAGACGTGCTTGTGTAGCGTCATAAACATAATATTTTTAGGTCACTGTGTCAAGTTAAATATAGTTTAACACTCAATCTTTAAACACATCTTGAGATCCCTTAGTTCGCATTTGCGCTCCATCGAGTGTTTTGAACACAAGAATGTAACACATGTTTGTGTTGTTCTGCTGAAGGTTGTTTTATTCACTGTATAAACTGTGTGTTGCTCATACAGCTGAAGTTTCACTTACTGCCCCCTGGAGTAAACAGGTGGTACTACAAGCTTGCATTTCTCAGGAATCTTCCTTATTACAGTCCGGGGGGCATTGTGATTAGTTGCGTAATTTGTTTTCGACAGCCCTATTTTAAACAAAATAATTTAACTGCTTTTGTTTTAGTAAAAGTAATAATAATAAAAGACTATTCCAAACTACTCATGTCAACATTTTTATAAGAAAATGTTAAATCAGTTTTTAATCACTCTGCTTGCCAAATGGTTACACCACTTCAACATTTCATCATAGAATGGGTGTATCAAAGTAACTGCATTGTATAAATTGCATTTTTAATGTAATAGATGTGGTTAAAAAAGTCTGGCATCTCTACCCTTTTACATAAAAAATTAAACTAAAAGGAACTGTAAATGTTTTAAACTTTGCATGAAAAGAAAAGTTTGTCTTGATAGAATTTGAATGTTTTGCTTGACAAAGGCTTGACAAAAATAGTTTCAAAAAGCTTTAAAGTTTGAAAGCTACTAAGTATATGTGCATTAAGGGATCAACAGATCACAGAAAAACAAACAGACAGACAAAATCTTTCATTTTGGATGGAATCGGTGGTTGTTTACCGTGACATTTGGTGAGGTGGTGACCGCTCTTCCATCCGCCCGATAGTGTGTTTCTGTGTAGTGACTAGCAAACAGACCTCTGTAAAACACATAAAAAGAAAGAGAACTTCATTTCATTAATTTCAGCAGTATTTTGTCTTGCGTTATAAGGAATACTGAAGCAGCCTCACTTTGATATCAAGTATTGACGGACCTTTAGAAACATTAGAAACATTATACTGCTCTGGTTGGCTAGTTGGAGCTTAACCAATGACACTGTTGTCACAGCTCAGTTCTGTTTGACATCAATGTGAAATTAAATGGCATGAAAACACAGATGTAACCACCGTACAGAAACTGTGTCATTTTCAAAACATGGACAGTAATCCCTAAACCAATACTGCAGCGTCATACGATACGATCTCTTTTCTGTAATAGCAAGTAAAACACGATCAGCTGTAAATGATCACGGATCAAAGCCGGTACTGCAGAAAACCCCTCAGACTATGAAAGGATGTCCTTATACTGTTTCTCTCTTCATCTCTCTCCCCACTAAGATAATTGTTGTGATCAGGCACTGGGAGTAATTACAACATCTGCCCTTTATTTGTTCTTAAGCAGCTGTGCTTTCTTAACCAAAACCTGCCCTGAAGAAAGTGACAAACTCATGAGGATAATTACAGCACTGCTGAGTCAAGGAAAAATCACCCAGTCTGAGAAAAAGAAAAAAAAAAAAAAACACTAAATGGGTCATCGCCGGGCTTTTACTATCGGCATCTAAACGTTAGATTTTAGACTGTTCATTTATGATTTTACTTTGATTAATTGTGCATTCACACATTATTGTATTAGCCAAAATATGTTAAATCCCATAACATTCTGCATTTTATAGTTAATTCCATTTTTATGACAGTATTCTGCAATTCTGTCCGCTTTTTACGCATAGCGGAAATCACAGGGACCTAGTTATGGCGTATCGTTAATAAAATAAGCATTCCTGTTGACTGTATCACATTATTTACAACTAAAAATACAAATGGCATTTGACGCCACTTTGTGGACATTTCACCAGGAAACTGGAGCTCACATGTGCTCATACTTTCAACAGCACTTCCAGTTTCAACCACTGGGGACAGTGATTCAATGGAGCATAGACTGTAAAAAAAGATGGACGACGCCCCTTCACTCTTTTCCATTGGTGAGAACTGAAGCCGCCAGTGTCCCGATATAGCGCAGACATCTTGGGACTTGAGTCTGCGCAGTTGCGATTTCGGGACCAGACTTGCGCAGTAGTGAGCAGGAAGTAAAGTCGTGAAATCAAGGCCCCGCCCTCACTCTCGCTGAATCAATCGCAAGCACACGCCCCTGCACTTTTGACTTTTGACTTATGACGGTGTGAAATAATTAATTATAGAAATTTAGATATTAAATTTAAAGCTCCAATCTCCTCAGTCCTCCGAAGATCCCGAAAAAAATCAGTTGGTGCTTCAGTGACTACTTCACTCCTGTCAATCACAGCTGTCAATCATGATGTCACAGCACTGGTTTTATAGCATCAAATAACTAAAAACAAACTTATTTTGAAAACAAACACTTGAAATGACATCAACGTGATAGAAACTACAGTAAATGACAGAAACTATCTTTGGAAAAAAGATATGTGAAGTGTCATTTAATTGTTTAGTTGGTCTCACATCCCGTTGAATAACATGGGGAGGCGGGGTTTATGACCTATACTAGGACCAGTCACCGGGGGGCGATCGAGACGTTTTGGCTTCACTTTTGAGGGCTTGTGCGGCACACTTGCAATGGACTGATTTTAGCTTAAGAACTTTCGACTTTGTCACCGAATTCCACAAATGATGTCCGAAGGTAATAGGCAGCCTGTTCATGACCAATCTCAGTAATGATAAATCACGAAGACACAATAACAAAGACAACATTTTTAAAATGTAATACATTTTATTCCAATGGAAACAGACAACTACACGCAAACAAGCAAAAATTGCCTAATTTTTCATTTTTACTATAGCATAATTTCTTTTATCCTTAAACACCTTTGAGAACTCTTAAAGAGAATGGAAATGAATTTCCCAGAGCTGTTTTCAACTTTCAGGGGGAAATTGTAGCTGAGGTGATCTCGTCTCTTCAAACTGTTCCCTTTTTCATTTGAACCTGTGCTCCCTTAAATTGAATTAGACGATCTTATTGATCTCTCTGGAAGTAAGAGGGCAGAGTAACATTAGTTAGAACAAGCAATCGATGGAAACCCTGCTGTACATTTAAAGGGAAACAGCAAGGTTTCTAAGAAACTAAGAACACTCTAGATTAAAAAAGGGGGGCTTTTGGTATCTATCAAAAAAACACAATGGTACAAAGACAATTTCATTATTATTTTCAAACCATTTCAAACATGCTCCGACATATATGTGGAGTAACACTGGAGTAAGCAGTGACAATTAAACCCAGTCTCCCCTATATCACAGCACTGTACCCATAGAGACCAACTATTAACCTCAATTTATTTGTCAGGGACAAGCAGAAGCATGGCACTTAGACAATTTGCATAAAAGCTACAAATAAAAACCTACTTTGTCCTTCGAGTTTGCAACAAGATGAGGATAAGTTAACCCATAGCACCACATCACTTTGCCACTAATAAGCAAGATTCATCCCAACACTTTATTAGCTTTATATGTAATTAGATCATCATATGACATCATCGCCATGTCTGTCAGAAAGCTACTTACAGCAGGAAACAAACTTAATCACAAGAAGAGGTTAAATCTGACAAACATTGTTTTCCTCACCAACACAGCAGAACTTCTTTGGAAGAAGGGTAAAAAATCATGCTGTGGAAAGACGGCTGCTACAAAAGCCAAAAGCACAAATAAAACTAATCAAATCATCACTTACAAGGTGAACAAGACACACAATGGGGTAGTTTTGTTTTCCCTGGCCAGTTAATGCTTTTTGTTCTCACTAGAGTGAAAACTAGAGAGGATATAAAGTGTATCACAAGCAGAGCTTAGTTTAATAGTTCAAATGGAAATTTCAAAGTCTCTTGTTGTTTCAAACATATATGCAGCTATTTTCTTTGTGGGAAAAATATCTTTATCCAGCTCTTTCCACACAATTAACATTAACATAGTTAAGCGTAGTGTACACTACATGACTCAAGCTCGTCTCCTTTGGCGTTTTGTGTCGACGACGGGTCTCTGACGAGAAGTCTCAGAATTCACTACGAACAATCTTGTATTGTGCATACTCCTGCGACATGCGACACCTAAGCTATGCCCTAGCAACCACATATCAATGCACTAAACACTACTCAGAACACTTCAACAATTGCATAGCAAAGCCCTGGCAACCACCCAGAACACCCAAGCAACCACTAGAAATGCCCTAGCAACCACAAGAACCCCCTAGCAATCACATATCAACGCACTAAAAACTACTCCGAAAACTTCAACTGCATAACAAAGCTCTAGCAACCACTAAAAACACCCTAGAAACAACTTAAATCACCATAGCAACCACCCAGCAATACACTAGCAACCACCCAGAACACCCTTGTAACCACATATCAACACACTAAAAACCACTCAGAAAACTTCAACTGCATAGCAAAGCAATAACAGCCATCCAGAACACCATAGAAACGACCTAAATCACCATAGCAACCATCCAGCAATGCCCTAGCAACCACCCAGAATACCCTAGCAACCACTTATCAATGCACTAAAAAGCGAAAGATGAATAATGAGCCACAGCCAATGAAATATAGAGAGAACACCAGAAGAAGGCAAGCTATTAGGAAGCAGAAGACAAAAAAAACTATTAGAAAATAAAATGAAACTTCACCCACATCTCCCTATCCGCTGTCTTTATTATTTTCAGCAGTTTTTCTTAAAAGTTTTGCAAATAGCAAAATGTGCAAGCCATTCTTTCATGTTTGTTTAAAGAGGAGAGTAAGGCTTGGATAGCAGGAGACAAAAAATTATTAGAAAATAAAAAGTCCTTTTGTTTATTTATTTTTTCCTTTAATGATGCAAATGGTGCACCTTGTAAATGGTGCCAATAAAGCACGGAAATGGGCGAGTGCCCATGTTTGTTGACATGTTATCAAGAATAAACTGCGTGAGTTTGTCAATTCATTTAATTCTCTTAATTTTAAGATGCATTTTTGCAGAGCCTTTTGAAACGGGATGACACTAAAGACCGATTTAATGGCCGTTTTTCGCCAGTTCTGTTCGTATCTATAGTGAAATTATAGTACGATCAGAAAATCAAATAAAATGAATGCATGAACATGTACAATAAGGACAGAGAAATAAGCAGCATGCACATTAAAAGCTCAGTTACAAGTACTCACTAAAATAAACTCCAAACGTCGTGTTTGTGAATAATAAAGAGAAACTGTGGGGGGCCTGGGTAGCCCAGCAAGTGAAGATGCTGGCTACCACACCTGGAGTCGCGAGTTCGAATCCAAGGTGTGCTGAGTGACTCCATTCAGGCTTCCTAAGCAACCAATTGGCCTGGTTGCTAGGGTGGGTAGAGTCACATTGGGTTAACCTAATCGTGCTCACTATAATGTGGTTCTCGGTGGGGCGCGTGGTGAGTGGTGCGTGGATGCCGCCGAGAATAGTGTGAAGCCTCCACACGTGCTATGTCTCTGTGGTAACGCACTCAACAAGCCATGTGATAAGATACTTGAATTGACGGTCTCAGATGCGGAGGCAACTGAGATTCGTCCTCCGTCACCCGGATTGAGGCGAGGACTTAGAGTGCATTGGGAAGTGGGCATTCCAAATTGGGGAGAGAGAAAAAAAACTTACTTATTAAATTTACTTATTTTGCGCAGTATTATGATTTAGCAAAACACAGATGTAATGATTGATGTACGTCCTCATGAAATCAGAGACTCTCTCCTCGAAATCCAAACACAAGTGGTCAAAAGAGACGACCAGGTGTAACGGTGATGTCTCGCTTGTACATTTGTGATCAGATCACCCAAAACTCATCTTAATGCCAGGTGTACACGTGGTCCCAGTCGGGGACGAATGGTCATGCAGTCCTGATGTTTTCGCACCAGCACAATGAAAAACAGGACTGTGCGTCGCAGGGCGTCGACTGCAAGTCGTGTAGTGTAAGCTTGGCTTTACCTAAATTCTCCTAAAAGGACAGTCTTGTGAAAAATGTAAATAAGTCTATGTGAGAAGTGTTGGGAAGAAACCAACTAAAAGTAGTGACGCTAATAACTTTTTCAATAGCATGATAGTAGGTCAGATATTTTTACCGAGCTACTTTTTCCCCATGATCCCAGTATTTTCAACTTTGTGTGAACTATCCCTTTAACGCTGCATATCTGCCGGATTTAAATGTAGAGCAAAGAAAATGCAATGATGCTACAAAGACAGACACATCCAGACTGGAGATCAAACCTTAACTGAAGAAAGAAAAGACAAAAGAGTAGACAGTGGAGGGGGTTGGAGGGGGGAGTAACGGCTCAAATTATTTTCCAGAACTTGGCCGACTAAATGCAGATTCAGCTGCAGTGAACTCGTGCCGTCTTGTCAAGGACAAAACGCAGTTTTCTCATGCTTCACGGGAGAAATCAGGTCACAGCTCGTTCTCGAGCGAGAAATGATTTCCTCTTTATCATCTTACACATCTGCTTGTTCTCTCAGCTGATAATTGGAAGATGGATTAGTAATACAGAGTCTCTATTAAAGACCTCAGTTTAACATCTCCAGTGCAACTATCTCCCAAGAGATTTATGTTGAGGGCAACACAGGACATGAAAGCTGTAATATATCACTAATGGTAGTGAGGAAGAAGTTGGATGAAACATCCAAAGCACATCTAACATCAATTACAGAAATTAAGTGATTGATAGCTAATAAACAAAGGCAGGCTTAAATCAAAATAAAAACACAAGACAACACACATTTTTAATAATTAGCAACCACCTATCAGTGTCCTAGCAACCACCCAGACAGCCTAGCAATAAAATATAAATGCACAAAAAACTACTCTGAAAACTTAAACTGCAGAGCAAAATCCTGGCTACCACCCAGAACACTCTAGCAACCACCTAGAACACAATAGCAACCACCAAGCAATCCCTAGCAACCATCCAGAACACCCTAGCAACCAAATATAAATGTACTAAAAATTACTCTGAACACTTAAGCTGCATAGCAAAGCCCTAGCAACCACCCAGAACACCCTAGCAACCACATATAACACTACTGTAACCACCTAGCAATGCCCATGAACCACCCAGAACACTATAGCAACCACCTGGAACACCATAGAAACCACCTTGAAACCACTTATCAATGCAACTACTCAGAACACTTCAACAACTGCAGAGCAAAGCCCTGGCAACCACCCAGAACACCTTAGCAACCACTAACAATGCCATAGCAACCACCTAAAACCCCATAGCAACCACATATCAACGCACTAAAAACTACTCTGAAAACTTTAACTGCATACCAAAGCTCTGGCAACCACTAAAAACACCCTAGACACAACCTATATTACCATAGCATCCACCCAGCAATACCCTAGCAACCTCCCAGAACATTTACATTATATTTATGAATTTGGCAGACACTTTTATCCAAAGCGACTTACAGAGCCCTTATAACAGGGACAATCCCCCTGGAGCAACCTGGAGTTAAGTGCCTTGCTCAAGGACACAATGGTTGTGACTGTGGGGATCGAACCAGCAACCTTCTGATTACCAGATTACCAGTTATGTGCTTTAGACCACTACACCACCACCACTCCAACCCTTGTAACCACATATCAACACACATAACAGCCATCCAGAACACCCTAGCAACAACCTAAATCACCCTAGCAACCATCCAGCAATGCCCTAGCAACCACCCACAACACCCTAGCAACCACTTATCAATGCACTAAATACTATTTTAAAAAACTTCAACCGCATAGCAAAGCCCTAGCAAAAACCCATAAAACCCTAGCAACCACATACTGTAGCAACACTTTAAAATATACTCACAACATCTTAGCAAACACATAGGAATGCCCTGGCCTAACATCCCCAGTGTTAGGAACATGTAGTAATTGCCTCAATATGCACAAAGAAAAGTCCAGTGAGGTCATTTCATGCCAGAGTTAAGACAAGTCTCCTGCATCAGTGTATGTTACACGACATCTGCTGTGGAACTAATGTAATACAATGCAACCTGTCAATCCAGGAGTACAGTAGCCACCTATCTACAAGCCAGGGTTGCAATCTATACAATCAATGTACTGTATTCATTAAATAAACACTATCTTTTGCCAAAAGAAAAAGAAGACAATATTAATGGTTGTGTAGTCACATTAAGCACTGAGGGAGGGACAACAAGAAACATTTCGAGTTTTAGCATCTTAACTTGAGCTTTGGCTAAAGTTGAACTTAAAGGGAGAGTTCACCCAAAGATACAAATTCTGACATCATTTACTCACCCTCATGTACTCCAAAACCCATATGACTATGCATTTCTTTCCTCCATGGAACACAAAAGAAGTTAAGCAGAATGTCTCAGTCACCATTCACTTATATTGTACGGGAAAAAACTGTTGCAAAGAGAGCGAACATCTCCTTTTGTGTTGCACAGACAAAAGAAAATCATAAAGGTTTGTAACAACAGGGAAAGTTGATTTACTTATTATTGTATTTTAGTTTGACACATATTGTCATTTTTTTTTTTTTTTTTCATAAAAAGTTGTTTGAGATTAAACAAAAATTGACAGACCTCCTGTAGTACAATAATGTCCAACTATGGGTTGAGGGGCCATAAAATCATCCCTTAGTATCCGATTTCTAGAGCACTTACAGGAATAGCCCAAATAACATTGCTGTGTTGGGAGATTTGTTGAAATACAATAATCCTAGGAAATACTCAGGGGTTGATGTAATCACACCCCATGGCAGGACAGACGGTGTTGCCAGTTTCTAGCTAATGCTGTAACTAATAAGCAGTTACACCCTTGGACCGGACGGTGAAATGTGCAACGCTTGCCTCATCGCAAGGGCTGACGAATTCCACCAAACCATTTCATATCTGCTCTTTATACATTTGTTTGTCAAGACGGACTGATAACACTATGAATTCGGCAAGAGTAGGTTGATAGTTCTTCAGCTGATATTGGTCTGTTCTTGCCGAAATTCTAATCACTGCCCCCAGTGGCCGAAGCTGGAAGTGTTGTTAAACATATGGGTATGTGTGAGCTTCCATTTTCACCGAGTGGCACCAAAAGCGAGTCATGTTTTTAGATGTAAATGATATACTCAACCTTGGAATCACACTCACCATTGTTTACGTGAACACTATTAATTCCAGGTTTCCTTGGGACCAGAACCCATGGCTCAGAGGTTCTCAAAAGTGCACGGATAAAATGTCTGAATGGAGATGGCGCTTGTCAGTACCTCAGTAAGCAGAATGGGGTTGTTCTCAGGGTACCGGAACATTTGTTAGCAAAATGTTGAGTTCCTGTGTGATCTTGAAGGTAAAACATGAGAAATACTGTATCTAAAGCTTAATAAATATTGACAAATCCAAGGGATACAATATACCTCAATGGGCCATAATCTCCACTTTTGTAGCATTTACTATTTACTAGCTTATTATCAAGCCAACACACTGTTACTATACAGACTCAGTTTAATCCCTGAATCAACACCAAACATTTCTGACTGTAACTCCAAACTTGGCACAGACCTTCAGGCTGGTCTGACTTGGGTTTTTATCAACGATTTTCGCACAGTGGATGATTGAAATCCCCAAGATCCCATAGACTTGCATTGACGGAATGTTCAAACTAGAGGTCGACCAATATTGGATTTATATATTGGATTTACGATTAATCGGGGCTGATAGTTGCCTGTTTTAACTATCAATAACTAACCAATAGTCTCTAATACTTTTTTTTTGTTGGAAGAATTCCTCCCTGGCCGGCGCTGGAGGTTTCCACAGTCTGAACTCACTGGTTCTACAGTGCCCTCAAGAGGTTAAATAAAAAAAACAATAAATGAATCCTTGTGGACCCAAATTTAAAACACAGACAGAGAAAAGCCAAGCTATGTATACAATACACGTTATTATTATTGTCATTATCCAAATAATTAGTCATTAAAGACAACCAAATGTGGTTTGACCATTCATTTGTTATTAACTTATCTACTCTACTGCAGAACTGCATTGCCGACAAGGTGGAGAGAGGATATAATTAGCTGTTAGAACAATGTTACATAGTCAAGGATGGAAACTGCTTACCTTTTCTCTTAATTCACCAAAAAGTAACATGAATTCACGCAGAATGGTTGATTTTTTAAATATGTTTTCTGGGGTTAAGGGGCGTCCAATTTACATTTACATTTATACATTTGGCAGACGCTTTTATCCCAAGCGACTTACAGTGCACTAATTACAGGGACAATCCCCCCGGAGCAACCTGGAGTTAAGTGCCTTGCTCAAGGACACAATGGTGGTGGCCGTGGGGATCGGACCAGCAACCTTCTGATTACCAGTTATGTGCTTCATCCCGCTACGCCACCACCACTCCATTGGTTCCAGTCATGTTATAAGCGCTCCGAAGAGGTTTTGTTGCAACAGAGATTTATAAGTTAATTATCAGTAGTAAATCGGAATTTCATGTTAATGCAACCTTGTGAATTTTGTGAGTTGTGTGAAAACCAAGCACGAGCACCGTACATGCATGTGTGCAGGAGCAGTTTTATAGTTTTATAGTTCTCTGTTTTATAGTTTTTTGGCTATAGTTTTCCCAAACTTTGCCGTTCTGATGAAATAAACTTATGTCCAAGCTTCCTAATTTTATGACGTATTATGTACAAAAGAAATGTAAGAGCATGGTAAAAATATATAAGTCTTAAATATAAATATGATATACATAAGAGGGCACATGGATATTTGAGTTGTTTATTTCTACCCCTTTTTCTCTTTAACTTTCTTGTACACCATTCATAGATTTCATGTGACAATTATATATATATATATATATATATATATACACTCAGTAGTGATGAATCATATAGTAGCTATTTGGCTTTGTAAGGCAGTGTTTTATGTTACTGTTGAACAAACACATTTGACCTGTAATATTTTAATTAATATTTTAATACATTTTTTAATAAATTTTAGATGACAAAGGCTATGAAGAAGGTACCAATGTAGGAGAAATGTATTAATGTATCGCCACTGAAACTGATAATAAAATTCAGCGCTGTGGAAAGTTTTCATTCATATTATGAATGTACATTTTAAAAATTATCGGTCGATTAATCGGCTACCAGCTTGTATTGCCACCTTAGTTATGAATCTTTCACGGCAAAACCCAGTATCGGTCCTCTAGTTCAAAAATGCCACAAAAAGTAAAAAATTCAAATGTAAACAAACCCACACATGGCTTTAACTGTTTTTCTCTTTCTTTCTTTCTTTCTTTCTTTCATTCTTTCTTTTTTGTTCAACTAACTTTCAGATGAGGCTTTTTCATAGCCAACATCAAAGTTTGCCAAAGGATGCAAATGCCATGCAAATGTTTTGTACAAAGTTGAGCTATATACATGAGTAATAACAACCTGGTAGAACATCATGGCAAAACCCTAGCAACTGCATTGCAACATTCTGGTAACTATCGACAACACTCGAACATCATGGTTAACATCAGGTAAGCTCCACCCACATTTTTCTGTTTGGCACAAGTCTCCATATGTGTAGAATCACATAACCTGATGTGACCTGACCCATATAAACAAGATCATATGTGTATGGGTCACTGCAAATCATGTAGTGTCTCAGTGTGTGTGCGTTAGGAAAGTGTGTCACCATAACCTCTGTTTGGGTCAGCTATAATGTCAGAGTGAGTTGGCTCTAAGTACGGTTGTCTTTAGCGAAGCCTTTCTTCATGGATAGATCATCTTAATGTGAGCTGGAACGAAATGGGCTGAAGGAAGGAACAGTATATTGGGTCACAGAAAACATCTGAAAACCACAAACCAGCTGAACTGTAACCAACCGGAGAAGATACCCATCTGATAAGAGTCACTTTATTCAGCTAGCTAATAAAAACAGATTTTTCATATAGATCTATATAGATTTTTCTTTTAAATATAGAATGACTATATATGTCATGGTGAGACAATTAGAGGTCTGCAAGCCTGTGGAACCCGACGCGCTGAGTCGATTCGGGTCGGGCTCGGGCCAATGTATTTTTTAATAGATAGGGCTCGGGTCTGACTCGGGCTCCTTTAAGATTTGCTGGGTTGGTGGAGTGAACACGAGAAGACCCTTCCTTTGTTGTCAAGACTCGGCCGTCATGTGTTGAGCATACCTGCAAGCAGCAGTAGCCGCGACCACATTTTCAGCACAGCAGGGAGGACGCTGGAGGAGCGGAGAACAGCTCTGAAGCCTTCAACGGTGGATGCGGTGGGCTTGAACACTACAGGCCAGGGCCGGGCTAGGGCTTGACACTACGGGCCAGAGCCGGGCTAGGGCTTGAACACTACAGGCCAGGGCCGGGGTAGGGCTTGAACATCAATGGGCCAGGGCCGGGCTAGGGGTTGAACACTATGGGCCAGGGCCGGGCTAGGGCTTGAACACTACGGACCATGGCCGGGGTAGGGCTTGAACACTACGGGCCAGGGCCGGGGTAGGGCTTGAACACTACGGGCCAGGGCCGGGCTAGGGGTTGAACACTACGGACCATGGCCGGGGTAGGGCTTGAACACTACGGACCAGGGCCGGGCTAGGGCTTGACACTACGGGCCAGGGCCGGGCTAGGGCTTGACACTACGGGCCAGAGCCAGGCTAGGGCTTGAACACTACGGACCATGGCCGGGGTAGGGCTTGAACACTACGGACCATGGCCGGGGTAGGGCTTGAACACTACGGGCCAGGGCCGGGGTAGGGCTTGAACACTACGGGCCAGGGCCGGGCTAGGGGTTGAACACTACGGACCATGGCCGGGGTAGGGCTTGAACACTACGGACCAGGGCCGGGCTAGGGCTTGACACTACGGGCCAGGGCCGGGCTAGGGCTTGACACTACGGGCCAGAGCCAGGCTAGGGCTTGAACACTACGGACCATGGCCGGGGTAGGGCTTGAACACTACGGACCATGGCCGGGGTAGGGCTTGAACACTATGGGCCAGGGCCGGGCTAGGGGTTGAACACTACGGACCATGGCCGGGCTAGGGCTTGAACACTACAGGCCAGGGCCGGGGTAGGGCTTGAACACTACGGACCATGGCCGGGGTAGGGCTTGAACACTATGGGCCAGGGCCGGGCTAGGGGTTGAACACTACGGACCATGGCCGGGCTAGGGGTTGAACACTACGGGCCAGGGCCGGGCTAGGGGTTGAACACTACGGGCCAGGGCCGGGGTAGGGCTTGAACACTACGGGCCAGGCCCAGGCTAGGGCTTGAACACTACAGGCCAGGGCCGGGGTAGGGCTTGAACACTACGGATCATGGCCGGGGTAGGGCTTGAACACTATGGGCCAGGGCCGGACTAGGGGTTGAACACTACGGACCATGGCCGGGCTAGGGGTTGAACACTACGGGCCAGGGCCGGGCTAGGGGTTGAACACTACGGGCCAGGGCCGGGCTAGGGGTTGAACACTATGGGCCAGGGCCGGGGTAGGGCTTGAACACTACCGGCCAGGCCCGGGCTAGGGCTTGAACACTACGGGCCAGGGCCGGGCTAGGGCTTGAACACTACGGGCCAGGGCCAGGCTAGGGCTTGAACACTGCAGGCCATGGCCGGGCTAGGGCTTGAACACCACGGGCCAGGGCCGGGCTAGGGCTTGAACACTACGGGCCAGGGCCAGGCTAGGGCTTGAACACTACGAGCCAGGGCCGGGCTAGGGCTTGAACACCATGAGCCAGGGTCGGGCTATGGCTTGAACACTACGGGCCAGGGCCGGGCTAGGGCTTGAACACTACGGGCCAGGGCCGGGCTAGGGCTTGAACACTACGGGCCAGGGCCGGTCTAGAGCTTGAACACTATGGGCCAGGGTCGGCCTAGGGCTGGAATTTTTGACCCGTGCAGGGCTCTACTTACAATGGAAGTGAATGGGGGCAATCCGTAAACATTACAATACTAACTTTTTGAAAATGATTGCCACAAGCCGTTAACAGTATGCGCGTAAAGATGATTTTAGTGCCATGAAATCGCTTACTAACCTGTCCTGTGTAAAGTTATATCCAATTGTACAACTTCGTTGCAATGATGATGTAATGTCAACAAACCCTAAAGCCATAAAATGACTGTTAAAATTACAATTTAAACAACTTTACAGCCCAAATAATACATGAGTTTTAACAGAAGATTTATTGTAAGTGCTTTTATAAAATCTAAATAAATTTTTGTGATAATCAACATTATGCCACAAATGATGTCGATTAAGATTAACTTGTACTGAACCCGGAACATTCCTTTTAAGGGGTTATATTTCCAAGCTAAACATGACAAGTGAACATGTTTCCATTTTTGCAGAACATTTGGACAAATCTGATCACATTAACACATTTGCCATCGATCATGCAAACCTTTTAAATCTGGGTGTATACTGTAGTACGTTTCATAGAATCACATTTCTTTTCATCTGTGATAACATCACAGACCCTCTCCGAGACCACTGAAGGATTTTTCAGATCAAAATGAGACCATATAGAGGTTATTGAGAGGTTAGCTTCTTTCATTTCTGACAAACACGTGTGGTTTCTGGTTAATGATGTCATCACTCTCTTTGAGTAACAGGACATCAAATCAAAAATCATCCGCAAATGCAAATATATCGGGAGAATCTACAGATGACTTTTCTGAGTCAGCTCCTGGATGCCGTCCCACAGATGCTAACACTTAACTCGTTTTTAAGAGGATTTACTCCTATGACACAATACGCAATGAACAACACCATATGGATTCAAAATCGCACATTTTTACAAGTAGGGTTGGGAACTGTCAACCTGTTAAAAATATATAAATAGTGGAACCAAATTATTTTTGACCAGCAATGGAGAAATATGATTATTGGCAACATCTAACGGACCCTTATTACTACCATCCCAATAGAGCACAAAAGTCCAGTTCTAGAAGTAAAAATCTAATTTTCTCCATAGGGTTAACATTTTTAACGATAACTTATAAACCTTTAAAGACAGAGTTACCGTGGGTTCAAAGGTTGTTTATTGATGGTATATGCTTCTGCTGAACTGATCAGTCAATGCTATTTCAACTATTAATCATGTTTAATAGCGGAATTCCTGGTAAAGAACAACACTACCCATGATCCTGAAGAGAACAACTCCATTAATTAGAGAATCGTAGCCAACAAAACCCGCCAAACGAGCTCTCACTACAATCTTAAACTACTTATATATTTGTATACATATACAAATTTTGCAATAAACTTCAAATATATGGTTTCTGTACTTTCTATACTATAATAAACAACCTTAAAAAAAAAAAAATTGGATTTTAGAAGGCAATTCAATTCTTAATGTTCCACAAGCCATGCGGAAACACTCTTCAAAACAAGCACAATCCATCATTGGATTCTCCGTCTTGGCCAAACCCCCTGAAATTAGTGAACAAATGAAAAAAAAACTTAAATCTAAACAGCAGCGGGACTCAATTTCCTCTGCAGATCTTTAGGGTATAGGGGGAAATGGGTTATCCGTCGCACTAGTCAACTGGTGTGGATGCAAGTGATATTGTTTGCTTTCTTGTCTTGTTTTATCTACATTTATTTTTTAGCAGGGCTGTCTGCACAGGATGAATGCCTGTTTCCCCTTCAGATGAGCCCAGGGCAGACAGTCTCTTTCAAAAGCTGGTTCAGCAAAGGCTGTCAGACTGATGGAGCACATGGATCACTGTGCATGGGATCAAAGGTTAGGAAACTCTGCTGAGCGACAGGATGCTCAGTCTGGGGTCAAGCTGCATGTCAGAATGAAGACAGGAAACAACACTCAAACAAACACTCCAAGTTAGAGCTCGACTACTGGAGTTGAAAATATTTCATCTAGATTTAGCTTGATTTAATTCTGATTTTATTTGATTCAGATTAATTTGATGATTCGTGATACCAATTCCGATACCACTACAATACTAACTAACTTGAGCAAACATTGTTTTAATTTCTAAAGTCATTATTCAGGTCAAGTAAACAATCAGATATAAAGTAAGAACAAAGAAACATATTACAAGGAATAGAACAAATAAAAACAAGTTAATTAATCTCTGATGCTGTTTTTAAAGAGCTCCTGTTTCAATAGCATACCCAAAAATATAAGGCTTATATCTCAAGAAGGGTCAAGTGATTGGTGTCATTTTAAAAAACACTTTTCACATGTTTAATTGATATAGACTATTGATATAGACTATTATTGTCCCTGTAATAAGGGCCCTGTAAGTCGCTTTGGATAAAAGCATCTGCCAAATGCATTAATGTAAATGTAAATGTTTTGTCTCCAGTTTTGTCACCTGTAACAGTGTAAAACTTTGTGTTGATTCAAAAAAAGCAATCAAAAGTTAAAGCATCACAAATATAATTTATCCTAGTGTACAAAAATGTCTCCAAGTGTCCAAAAGCCTTTCCAAACAAATAAAACACAATAATCGTACATAAGAACTAATTGCACATGCAAACACAACAATGACTAAAGGTTTGCATAGCATGGAGTCATGAGTTTAGTTAAGATTTCACAGAATGAGTTTCATTCTGTGCCATTGAAGTCATCACCGAGTTTGTGTCATGTACTTGGCGCCATCTCCTGGTGGCCAGATGCAACAGTCACCAATCACAAGTCTCTCTGCCAAATATATGGACGATTTGGTCAGAGACATGACATGTGACTGACAACGTTACATCTGGCCACCAGGAGATGGCGCCAAATATCTGACTCAAACTCGATGACTCAAATGGCACAGAATGAAACTCATAACCTAATCATTTTAATTCAATTAAGCAAATTCAAGATAAAATATGTATTACTTACTGTAATAAACACTTTATTACTGATTGTTTACAATTCCTGAACTCAATGTCACCTTTTGATGTCTTTTTATTCTTAGTTTTTTATTTATTTTTCTTGTCCTTAAGTGATTCTTAAATGGACTCTTATGTTTATTTTCTTTTCTTTATCATGTTCATATAAAGCACTTTAATTACCACAATATATGAAATGTGCTATTTAAATAAACTTGCCTTGCCTAATATTAATAGCGTACTACACAGTGGCATGTCCCGCTGCTTAGGTTCACTTTAGACATGGCTGACAGTGTTTACATTAATATCTCATCACGACTTCTTTTATCTCAGCATGCATTCAGTCAGCACATCAGAGGTCTCCTTCGCTTTCTTTTCCTCTCCTCTCCTCTCCTTTCTTTTCTTTTCCTCTCCTTTACTTTCCTTTCCCTCTCCTCTCGTCTCCTTTACTCTCCTTTCATTTCCTCTCCTCTCCTTTCTTTTCCTCTCCTCTCTTTTCTTTTCCTCTCCTTTACTTTCCTTTCCCTCTCCTCTCATCTCCTTTTACTCTCCTCTCCTCTCCTTTCTTTTCTTTTCCTCTCCTTTTCTTTCCTTTCCCTCTTCTCTCGTCTCATTTACCCTCCTTTCATTTCCTCTCCTCTCCTTTCTTTTCTTTTCCTCTCCTTTTCTTTCCTTTCCCTCTTCTCTCGTCTCATTTACCCTCCTTTCAATTCCTCTCCTCTCCTCTCCTTTCTTTTCTTTTCCTCTCCTTTCTTTTCTCCTCTCCTGTCCTTTCTTTTCTTTTCTTTTCCTCTCCTTTACTTTCCTTTCCTCTCCTTTTCCTCTTTCTTTTAATCTCCTCTCCTTTTCCTCTCCTTTCCTCTCCTCTCCTTTTACGCTCTTATCCTTTCTTTTCTTTTCCTTTCCTTTCTTTTCTTCTCTTTTCTTTTCCTCTCCTTTCCTTTCCTCTCCTCTCCTTTCCTTTTCCTCTCCTCTCCTTTCCTCTCCTTTCCTTTTCCTCTCCTGTCCTTTCTTTTCTTTTCCTCTCCTTTCCTTTTCCTCTCCTTTTCTTTTCCTCTCCTCTCCTTTCCTCTCCTTTCCTTTTCCTCTCCTGTCCTTTCTTTTCTTTTCCTCTCCTTTCCTTTTCCTCTCCTTTTCTTTTCCTCTCCTCTCCTTTCCTCTCCTTTCCTTTTCCTCTCCTGTCCTTTCTTTTCTTTTCCTCTCCTTTCCTTTTCCTCTCCTTTCCTCCTCTCCTTTCCTTTCTTTTCTTTTCCTCTCCTTTCCTTTCTTTTCCTCTCCTTTCCTTTCCTCTCCTCTTGTCTTCTTTTACACTCCTATCCTTTCTTTTCTTTTCCTCTCCTTTCCTTTCTTTTCCTCTCCTCTCCTCTCCTTTTCCTCTCCTTTCTTTTCCTCTCCTCTCCTTTCCTTTTCCTCTCCTTTCCCTTTCCTCTCCTTTTCTTTTCCTCTCCTCTCCTTTTCTTTTCCTCTCCTCTCCCTTTCCTCTCCTTTTCTTTTCCTCTCCTCTCCTTTTCCTCTCCTCTCCTTTTCCTCTCCTTTATTTTCCTCTCCTCTCCTTTTCCTCTCCTGTCCTTTTCCTCTCCTTTTCTTTCCTCTCCTATCCTTTCCTTTCTTTTCTTTTCTTTTCCTCTCCTTTCCTTTTCCTCTCCTTTCCCCTTTTTTTCCTTTTCCTCTTCTCTCCTTTCCTCTCCTCTCCTTTCTTTTCCTCTCCTCTTCCTCTCCTTTCCTCCTCTCCTTTCCTTTCTTTTCTTTTCCTCTCCTTTCCTTTTCCTCTCCTTTCCCCCTTTTTCCTTTTCCTCTCCTCTCCTTTCTTTTCCTCTCCTCTTCCTCTCCTTTCCTCCTCTCCTTTCCTTTCTTTTCTTTTCCTCTCCTCTCCTTTTCCTCTCCTTTCCTCTCCTCTCCTCTCCTCTCGTCTCCTTTTTTTTCCTGAATTTCAAAGTGAAAAACAATCTTGTGATTTAAGAATCAATATATTAATCAGAAAATAAAAATAATAACCCATCCCTAAAATCACGGTTCATTTTCTAACAATTTTGCATAGATACTTGCATAAATATAAACAGTATGGATCTAGTTAAAAAATTCCCAATAATTGGTTTCTGCCACGTATTTTATACTTAGAATTGTATCATTATGTTACACTTCGGCAACATGCAAAAGCCAAACTCTATTGTAATAAACTGTGACTCAAGTTTCCATTGTGCTTCACATGAGGAGCACTATTTGTGTGGTATTCTGACTTGCTGCTTATCTAGAGCATTGTAGATCGGTCGCTTATGAAGTACCATGATGGTTAGGATGCCACCTTAGAAGGCAGTTGCATATATGGGCCGTAGACAGCAAAGCAGCTCACTAGGTTTTGAAACAGAGCTATTCTCTTTCCCCATTGCCCTGGTCAATTATTAAACTGAACAATGCAAATGGCATCCATTCAAAATCCATCTTTTGAGTCCCCTGCTTCACATGTCCACCATATAAAGGATTAATAACTCTGGTAAAAGCATTAAATCACTTTACGGAATGTAAAAATATGGACAAATGTTAAAGAATATTGCATAATAGTCAACTGACATGAGTAATGCAAGAATACCAATCTGTGCTTGTAATTTAGTGCTTCTAAAATAACATATGTTATCAAAAGAGCACATCTCCACATCAGAACATTTAGTCCTACATAAAGTCAAAATTACTTTAAAAAGAAGTTAAAAAACTTTCAGTTGGAAAGTTACTTCACAAGCGTGAAAATAATGCATCAAAGATCCTGAGAAGTCTAGATGTGAGACTTTCTATGATATTCTGCTCTCTAGATAAGGCTCAAGTCCCTCCTTCAATGCAAGTCTAAGGGGTTCTTCACTGGTTTTGTCCAAGCACACCTCCCCTCAAAAAGCTACAGGATTTCAGGTTTTATTCATGTCTGTAGCTTAATAGTGAGTTATCTAGAAACAACAGGAGGGTTATATCAGTATTCGATAGACAGGTGTTCTAGCAGTAATGGCTATGAGATGCTTTAGAGGATTTGAATGGGTTTCCAAAGCAGCAAGAACAATGTTAATGGCTTTGTTAAATGTGCCAAAAGATAGTTGCACTTTAAAAGCTAAGAATAAACCTACAACTTATGAAACACCACTAAGAATAACACACAAATATAACCAAGAACTAACAGTCACAAAGGCCACACGAGAGAAATAGCTTAGTGCTACACAACTGCATGAATCTGTCTCAACACTATTTTGATTACATTACAAGTAGCCTGTGATATCTGAAGTAATGTCAGACTTTCAATACATATACTGAGCAATTAACCCTTTAAGACCTAAGGGCATTTTTACAATTCATTTTCCGTCTGGTTTTATTTACTAAAAAAGCTTGTAAAACATCAACCCTGTTGTGCACAGACAATTGACACACCTCTTTTTTTTCAAGACAAATTGGACTTTCAGCATATTTGTGTTGCATTGATGTCACCTGAATGTAAAATAAGTTATGGGACCATAAAGACAAATGAAAAAATAAAACGGAAATTGAATCACTCAAATATTTATTGAAATCACACACAAATAAATAAAAGCTAAGCAAATTTCCTCTGGAAAACAGTTTGTTCATGTCTTTGGAGTCCTGGAGCACAGGAATAAACATTGTAACTTCTACAGAACCAAAACTATTTACATTTTTCCAAAAAAAGTCCAGGCGTTTTTTGCCTCATTCACTCTCTCCTCAAAACTACTTTGCCGTGCGTTTCTCTCTACACAATATCAGAGCTTGGTTCATGCGTAATGACGCACACCAACGTGGAAGACGGATCAGCCTGTCATTGGTCAACAACCTCACGCAAAGCATCATGTGATATCCAAAATGGCAGCTATCATCGAGCTAGCGGCAAAAATGATGGAGAATTGATAAATTATGGACATCAAGTGGATAAATCTTGGATGTAAGTGTTTGGATTTATTGCTGAAAAACTCCGAAAAGAGGCACAAGTTCCGGGCTGGATAGAAAACCTTCTGTAAAGGCTACAAAGACACCAAAGACACCCCCGTGATGGCTAGCTCGTTAGCTTTCTGCTGGAAAAAACGGTAAGAAAATCGATAAAACTTTCATCAAATTATATAAATATTTATCGGAGGTGCCGTGTGATGTCGTGGACGATGCCGTCGGGCTCTGAGGGTTAAAACAACTTATTGAAGAACTATTCCAAAAATAGTCTCTACAATAATCTCTGTATGAATCATACTAAATGATCAATAATTGGTTAGTTCAGTTTTGTGGGTTCAAAAGTCTTCAGAAGACTTGGAATATAGCACATGACTCATGTGGACTACTTTTAAGGTGCTGTTTTTGGAGCTTGACAGACTCAATGGTCATGAAGTGCTTCTGTTGGAAATATGTTGGAGATATCAACCTCAACATTCATGATTTCTTCTTTTGTATTCCACAGAAGACATACATTCATTTGGGTATGGAATGACATGAGGGTGAGTAAATTACAGCAGTTTAATTGTTGAAGGAACCATACTGTTATTCTCAACCTTCAGAATCTCAATGACACCCTGTAATTCCTTCTCAAATGTTCCTGTTGGGAAACCTGCTCTATTGCACAGACTGTAAGATGCGTATAACAGCTCGTCCCTAAAGACACGAAGACTCCTCTGCTAAAGTGCTTCACCATTACCAGCCCTTCAAGCTGAAGAGAGAGAAGGAGAGAATGGGATGAGGAAAAAGTAAAGGAGTGGTAAAGGAAAAATACATACAATTCAAAGAAATAAATTAATAAAAAGAGAGGAAATGGATAAGGAAAAACAGAAAAGGAAATAGAGAGGAGAGAATGATAGAAGAAAAAAAAGGTAGAGAAGAAAATGATAGAAAAAGAGAGGAGAGGAGAGGAAAAGGGCATGGGAAGGAAAGGAGATAAAATAAAGAAAAACATAAAATTAAAGAAAAGGAAAAAGAAAATGGGAATTGAGATAAAAAGGAAAAGGAGAGGAAAATGATATAGAAAATGGCAAAAGAAATAGGAAAGGGAAAAGTAAAAGGAGAGTAAAAAAGGAAAATGAAAGGTAAACTTAGTGGAAAAAGATCAGGAAAAGAAAAGATAAAAGGAGAGGAGAAGAAAAGGACATGAAAAAGGAAGCAAAGGAAAAGGAAAAGGAAAGGAAAGCAAAGGAGAGGAAAAGGGCATGGGAAGGAAAGGAAAGGAAGAAAGGAAAGGAGATGAGAGGAGACAAAAAAGGAAAGGAAAAGGAGAGGAGAGAAGGAAAGGAGAGGAGAGGAAAAGGAAAGGAAAAGAGAGGAGAGGAAAAGGAATGGAAAGGAGAGGAGAGAAGGAAAGGAGAGGAGAGGAAAGGGAAAGGAAAGGAAAGGGAAAGGAGAGAGAGGAGAGGAGAGGAAAAGAAAATGTAAAGAAAAGAAAAGGAAAAAAGGAGAGGAGAGGAAAAGGTCATGGAAAAGGAAAAAGGAAAGGAGAGGAAGGAAAAGGAAAGGAATGGGAAAGGAGAGGAGAGGAGAGGAAAAGGAAAGGAATGTAAAGGGAAAGGAGATGAGAGGAAAAAGGAAAGGAAAAGGAAAGGGACATGGAAAGGAAAGGAAAGGAGAGGAGAGGAGAGGAGAGAAGGAAAGGAAAGGAGAGGAAAAAGGCATGGAAGGAAAAGGAAAGGGACATGGAAAGGAAAGGAGAGGAGAGGAAAAGAAATGGAAAGGAAAGGAGAAGAAAAGTAAAGGGACATGGAAAGGAAAGGAGAGGAGAGGAAAAGGAAAGGAAAGGAAAAAATGATATGAGAGGTGAGGAAAAGGAAAGGAATGGGAAAGGAAAGGAGAGGAAAGTAGAGGAGAGGAAAAGAAAGGAGAGGAGAGTAAAGTAAAGGTAAAGGGAGACCTCTGATGTGGTGACTGAACGCATGCTGAGATAAAAGAACTTTAAGTTGGGAATCAGTGGAAGAGGATGGGATATTTTTGGTAGAAACAAGAGTGAACCTGGTGAGAGAAGAAACAGTGAGGGGAGCTAGAAACAGAGACACGGGTGATAAAAGAGAATCAAAGATGAGAGAGGTGGAGAGGAAGAGTGTGGCAAGACACCCATACAAAAGACCAGAAAATGATGCATTTATAGACGGGAAACTCAAAGAGATTGAAGAGGTTCGAAAAACAGAGAGAGAGAGAGAGAGAGAGACTTTGTCCAGTATTCCACACTACAAACACACCTTAACTGTGTCCTTAAAAAGATGCTTTCTGCTTGTTCCAGGTCCCTCTTATTCATTTTGAATGTCAAGGAGCCAGTCTGCAATATTAATAACCTTTCTAAACTGGGAAATAATTGGAGCTCTGGATAGGTTGACTCAAAATCTTCCAAATGAAGAATTAAAAAGACTTTAGACTTGATCCTTGAAGATTTAGTTTGTCTCTCATAATGACATTCTGTATGTATGAATCACAACCCTTCCAAACAGTGTTGAGGTTATAAAGTCTCACCTTACTATAAAAATAAGATCACGTTTTTCTGAAACGTTACATAAAATGGCTGGTCTTATAAAATATACTTGCTTTATTTACATACAGTATATCAGTGGTTTATGGTGGGTTGCAACCCAAAAATGGGTCGCTGGCCTGAATGAAATTTTATTGTGCATAGTAACAGCAGGAATTCAAAATAAAAGAACAAAGAAAATGATGCAAGGTAAAAGAAAATACAACCCAGACTAGATTAAATACGGACTGACTTGCAGCGATTATAAACATGGTTTTGTGTCGCCACAATGTTTAGCATGCAGTGGATTATTGGGTGACACCGACAATCCATTTAGAAACTAATACGATCAATATCAGTTGTTAATAATTTTGCATATTGTTGTGGTTCACGGTAAAATGAATATCTCAGTGTTTGGTTTTAAGGACAATTGTTTACATTTGTGAGATGGGTCGCCACTTGATATCAAATGCACAATCTGGGAGTGGGAGAGAACAGGAGGAGAGGAGAAAGGTAAAGGGAAACAGAAAAAGGACAATGGAAAGGAAAAGGAAAATAAGGTGAGGAGAGGAAAATGAAAAGGAAAAGGAAAGAGAGGAGAGGAAAAGGAATAAATGAAATGAAAATGAAAACAGGAAAAGGGAACAAGTAAAAGGAGAGAGCACAGGAAAACTATAAGGAAAAATGGGAAAAGGAAAACGGAAAGGAAAAGGAAGATGTAAACAAAAGAAAAAGAGTGGAGAGGAAAAAGCAAAGGAAAACAGAAGAGGAAAAATGAAAAAGGAGAGGAAAATGATGAGGGAAATTAAAATGAAAAACACAAAAGGAAAGGGAAAAAGTAAAAGGAGAGGAAAGGACAGGACAGGAAAATTGAAAAGAAAAGGAAAACAGAAAGAAAACGGAAAGCAAAACATGAGGAGAAGAGAGAAAAAAGGAAATGAAAAGGGAAAAAGAGGATAGGAAGAGGAAATGGAAAAGGACAGGAAAAGGATATGGAAAATTAAACTGGAAAACAGGAAAACAGAAAAAAGAAAACAGAAAGGAAAAGAAAAATGAGAGGAAAAAGAATATGAAAAGGAAAAGAAATAAGGAAAAGGAAAGAGAGGAGAGGAAAAGATAATGAAAAAGGACAGGAAAAATAAAAAGGAGAAGAGAGGAAAAGGATAAATGAAATGAAAATTAAAACAGGAAAAGGGAACAAGTAAAGGGAGAGAGCACAGGAAAATTAGAAGGAAAAAGAAGTGAAAAGGAAAATGGAAAGGAAAAGGAAAAAAGAGGAGAAGAAAAGAAAGATGACAACAAAAGAAAAAGAGTGGAGAGGAAAAAGCAAAGGAAAACAGAAAAGGAAAGGGAAAAAAAGGAGAGGAAAGGACAGAACAGGAAAATTAAAAGGAAAAGGAAAACAGAAAGGAAAAGATGAGGAGAGGAAAAAGGAAAGGAAAAGGGAAAAAGAGGATAGGAAGAGGAAATAGATAAGGAAAGGAAACAGGAAAAGGAGAGGAGAGGAAAAAGATATGGGAAATGAAACTGGAAAACAGAAAAGGAAAGGGAAAAAGTAAAAGGAGAGGAGAAGACAGGAAAATTAAAAGGAAAAGGAAAACAAAAAGGAAAAGATGAGGAGAGGAAAAAGGAAAGGAAATGGGAAAAAGGATAGGAAAAGGAAATAGAAAAGGAAAGGAAACAGGAAAAGGAGAGGAGAGGAAATGGGAAAAAAGAGGATAGGAAAAGGAAATAGAAAAGGAAAGGAAACAGGAAAAGATGAGGAGAGGGAAAAGGAAAGGAAATGGGAAAAAAAGAGGATAGGAAAAGGAAATAGAAAAGGAAAGGAAACAGGAAAAGATGAGGAGAGGGAAAAGGAAAGGAAATGGGAAAAAAAGAGGATAGGAAAAGGAAATAGAAAAGGAAAGGAAACAGGAAAAGATGAGGAGAGGGAAAAGGAAAGGAAATGGGAAAAAGAGGATAGGAAAAGGAAATAGAAAAGGAAAGGAAACAGGAAAAGATGAGGAGAGGGAAAAGGAAAGGAAATGGGAAAAAGAGGATAGGAAAAGGAAATAGAAAAGGAAAGGAAACAGGAAAAGATGAGGAGAGGGAAAAGGAAAGGAAATGGGAAAAAGAGGATAGGAAAAGGAAATAGAAAAGGAAAGTAAACAGGAAAAGGATATGGGAAATGAAACTGGAAAACAGAAAAGGAAAGGGATAATGTAAAATGAGAGGAGATGACAGGAAAATTAAAAGGAAAATGAGAGGAAAACGAAACAGAAAAGGAATGGAAATGAAAAATAAAAATGAGTGGAAAAGAATAAAGAAGGGAAAAGGAAAATGAGATGATAAAAAAAAAATGGAGCAAACCATCTGGGAGCAAAATCAAAATGTAAAAAATGCCCAAAAAGTCAGAAAAATCAATAACTTGCACAACTGTCCTGACACTGTAACGGTAACTCTCACACACACACATTTGATTTGGGGCAGTTTGTTTATTCTATTTGATTAAGTTTCATGTGTACGTGTCCGAGAGCTGAATCTTATCTTCCCCTCTACATATTCCTCTGGATCAGCCTCGGTGTTCCATCTAAAACACTTCCAACAGTCAATATTCATCATCCAGTTCAGCATTATCTCTCCCTCTCTCTCTCTCTCTCTCTGTTCATGATAATGTGAGAATGTGTTATGAAGCCCTTGGTCTCTTGTCTGGCACATAGACTCATGTCTTTTATAATAACCTGTCTCTCTCTCCACCCGTCTCTCTCTCTCTCTCTCTTTCTCAGGCTAGTTAGCCTCCCATAACAAAGCTCTGTATTTATGAATCACAACCCTTCCAAACAGTGTTGTGGTTATAAAGTATGACCTTACTATAATATCACATTTGTCTGTAATGCTACATTTGTTCAGTAATTCCATTGCTATCACTGGTCATAAAACACTTATTTACATATATCAGTGGTTCATGGAGGGTTGCAACCCAACCTGATGAATGAAGCAGGGGGAAAATGCTACAAAAATAATAATAATAATATCAAAATGCATCCATCATAGAACTGTGCATAGCTACAGTAGGATTGCAAAATAATGAATTAAAATGTTTCCTTTGTTTTCCATATTTATTCCCTCTCTCTATCTCTCTCTCTCTCTCTCTCTCTCTCTCTCTCTCTTTTCACATTACGGCTTTGTTCCCAGATTGTGCATTTCATATCAAGTGGTTTTCACGTTACCATGGGAACGGTCAAAAAAATCAGAAACCCTTCATGTTCATATCTAGTTGAACTTAAATACACTTCATATAATAAATGCATGCAATAGTAACATGCTTTTCTCCTTAAATAACATCTACTATTGCGTTTGTAACTCAACACAAGTCTCGAGCGTTATAGAACAATAAACACAAAGATGTTTACCTACCTCAGTTGATATCCATTTCTTTGACCCTGTCTATGTTTAACAGTAAGTTTTAGTAATCTAACAGTAAACCCAGTCAGAAACAAACTGTTAAGCGCACTTTATCGCTGTATATCAAAGAGCTAAAACCATTCTGGCCCTGCAAATTGACCGAGCACCCCCCCATTTAATTTTGAACTATGCGAGAAACTAACCTTTTTGCTATAGTAAATGGGAGAGTATAAACAAAACAAATCTGAGCTTTCAATCTCTATACTTTAAGGTGCGTACACACTGCCGGCGACTTTGTCGCTGCAGGTCGCCAGTGGCTGGCGGTGAAGTCGCTAGTGGGCGTTCCCACTACTGGTTGCCTAATAACGTTTATAAATGACATTCACGGATGTCATTCCATTGCTGTTGACAGCGAATCTCTTTTCTTGCCACTAAAAACAAACATTTTGGAGGGAAAAGACTAAATATAAATGGAATAAGTACATAAAATGCTTTATATCAAAGATGAATGAGAAACAAGGCGTGCTGTTTGCCATAGCGGCTGTTTATCTGCGGCGAAAATGCAAATGCCGGTCTGTCTGAGTCCATAAAATCCCCGCGATCTCAGATACACCTTTCCACGCAGTATTTTTACGTGGGAAGTACGTGGGAAGAGACATATCATAGAGCACTGGGAAATTTCTAACAGCAAGAATTGGCCTTTCATCCATCTTTCCGTTACTGCAGGAGCTGAGAGAGAGTGAGAGAAGGATCACGTGAGCTCTCCCGTCGTCTCTCCTATTGGCTGTCGCTTCCGTTAGTCGCTCCAAAGTTGAACTTTTCTCAACTTTGTCGCGTCGCTGGACACGCCCACATCTAGCGCCAACGGTCGCGATAGCTCGTGTCGCCGAAAGTCGCTGTGCTCGCATTGAAAATGAATGGTATTGAGTCGCTGTCGCGCGCAATGTCGCTGGCAGTGTGAACGCACCTTTAGTTTGACAAAATGTCTACATTTCTTCTCTTTCGCTGTTTCTGGTGATGTTTGAACAACGTCACTGGAGGCCAACTCACACACTCGAGTTCTCTCTCTCTCTCTCTCAGCTTTTTTACGGCAAACACTGCATCTACAACAACGTTAAAGATGCCTGCCATTTTCTTCTATATTTTCTTCTTTCTCCAGTCTTAGCGTGATGCCTGAGCAAGGCGAGCTAAATGTCTGGAAAAAGCGTTTGGAAAACTGGAAATTCTGACTTTGCCCATCTCCATCATGGCGCTACTGTAATTTCATGAGGCAATTGAGATGTGGAAAAGACACAAATGAACTTTACAGTATGCATACAGGAGAAAAACAAGTGCGCAATAACGACGAATGTAGAGTTAGATTGATGTAAAAATCATATGAATTCTTACCCTACTGTACATACTGAAGACGCATGGCAAAAAACCCGTATGCAGTTTAAATATGGTCATTACCATGGCAACCAGTGTAGATAATGATATTAACTTTCTGAACTGAAGTCTCAGTGACTCAGATCAGAATTGAAAATGTCAGAATCAATTTTACACTGCAGTTGAATGTCGCCCAAATCTAATTTTCTGCTCAAATCTGATTTTTTTGTTGCAAGGTTGTTTACAAGACATTTCAAATTGAGCCCATATCAGATCAGGTCTGAACAGCCAACACTCCAAAACTGACCCGCATGTGTAGAACAAAGCCTGGCATGTTTGTCATTATACAGTAATATAACCTACAGTAGGTTACTGTAATTTAATAATTTTTTATGTGGTTTATCTAAAGATATTACAGCAAGTTATGGAGAAAGACTTCTTGATGGGCCATCAATGATGGCTAATGTAATAATTATAAGTCAAGCCGTTTATAAGTCATTCATTTCAAGCTAAACTAACCACCGTTACATAAATCTACCTGTCCAGTGTCTTTTTGTGCACATATTTTACAATAACATGTAATCCAAATGAAACATTTGAAATATGTCATTTTAGTTTTTTTCCCAGTAGAACTTCAGTTTAATTGTCACCATTTGTGGCATAATGTGGCATTAAACTAATTTAAACTTGTCTACCATTTTTTTTATAAAAAAAAAAAATGCAAAAATCGAGGATACAGTGAGGCACTTCCAATGGAAGTCAATGGGGCCATTCTGTAAATGTAGAAATGTACATTTACATGTATGCATTTGGCAGATTCTTTTATCCAAAGCGACTTACAGAGCCCTTATTACAGGGACAATCCCCCCGCAACAACCTGGAGTTAAGTGCCTTGCTCAGGGACACAATGGTGTCGCTGAGCAGGGCATCGAACCAGCAACCTTCTGATTACCAGTTCAGTGATTTTTTTTTTTAGCCCACTACACCACCACCACTCACTGTTTCAAAGGTATTGCCAAAGATGTACATAATATGAGTGTTATCATGATTTTAGTGTGATTAAATCCCGTACTAACCTTTCTGTTAAAGTTACATTCATGATGATGGAAAGTTGTAACCCGAAAAAACAGAAAAACTGTAAAAAAGATGATTTAAAAAACTTTACAGCTCAAATAATACATGAGTTTTAACAGGATAATTAACATAATCGCTTTTATAAAATTATAAGCGTCACATTTATGACTTTAAACCCTCCAAAAATTGCCTCCATTGACTTCCATTGTAAGTGTCTCACTGTAACCTCGATTTGTGCTTTTTTTAAAGAACAGGAGTTTAAATAATTTTTGTGGTAATCAATATTATGCCACAAATGCTGTTGATTGAGATGAACTTGTATTTAACAGTAAATATTCCTTTAAAAAAAAGGAACTGAATTTTTTATGATACGACACAAGTCAAACAAACAAGTCAAGAAAATGAAGAGGAGCTTGCTATTAAAACCGGTGCGACATCCGGTGTGGGTTCAGTCTTTTTTACCTCTTCAAAACGAAGCATGCAAAATAATATTATAAAGGCAAAAGATGCATTTTGGCTCTTGTCTGCAAGAAGTGTTTATTTTACGTTTTTATAGGCCAACATATAAACGTTTGTAGCCTATTATTTTCTTCCTTCCATTGCTTTGGGAAGATCTTGAATTTCTTGAGAAAAGTTTTTAATAAGGTCAACAACAGATCTGGCTGAAATGTGGCATAATGTGAAATGTAGCATTATGGTAATGATTTAAAACCAAATTTAGTTTTTTGTATTTACTTTGATTATTGTCAAGTTCAAAATAAAGAGAAAATAATCTAAAAGGAAGTATTTAATTCTCTGACTGGATTATCCAAAAACTAGGCATTACAATGTGGTTATTTAATATATAAATCAATTGTAACTGGTTTAATAAATGACTATATGACTATACTTGTTATTGTGACTCATAAAAGACCAATATCGTGATGTAACATTCTGGTCATATCACCCACCCCTAGATATGTCATAAAAGTGCACACATTGGCTAATTTTCTTGACTCTTTATTTTTATGACCGTTTTCCTCAGATTTTTCATAGCATAGAAGCTCCTCCAGAAGACGGCAATGCAAGGCCGTTTTAATGAAATTTTCCTGAAAGGTGAAGCACTTCACACTGCGGGCACGTGAGGTGGGAATAACGCAGGCTGCTACGCAGTGAACCTGGAGTTAAGTGCCTTTCTCAAGGACACAATGGTGTTGGCTGTGGGGATCGAACCAGCAACCTTCTGATTACCAGTTATGTGTTTTATCCCAGTACGCCACCACCACTCCTATAGTTGTGACAATCAGATGTTGTGTGGAGCGATAGAGACTGTTTGAGCGATCATGAGCACTTTTAGCTTTAATCACTTCAACATGAGCGGTCTCGGTGTCAATCAAACATGTGGCTCTGCAGGTGCTCTCAATATCTCATCAGACACTCATCTCAGCACTATTCTGTGAGGATCCCAATTTAAATCAGATTCAAGTTGGTCACAATACCACTAATAACAGATGTACCTGTTTAACCTTCAATAACGGCACAGCGTCTTCACACATTTGCTTAATAAGCGGTGGTGGTGTAGTGGGCTAAAGCACTAAACTGTTAAGCAGAAGGTGGTCGGTTCGATCCCCACAGCCATGGTGGCATTGTGTCCTTGAGAAAGGCACATAACTCCAGGTTGCTCCGGTGGGATTGTCCCTTTAATAAGTGTCAGATTGGTAAGTCGCTTTGGATAAAAGCGTCTCCCAAATGCATAAATGTAATGTGATTTGTTACAACAAGATGCCAAAGACAGTAAACAAATCATCGATATTAATAATTTCTAACTGGAGCAGTTGTAGAGCTTGTAATGGATATATTTTTCTTATTTTTGAAAGTACCTCTGCTGTGTTTAAAGCTCTCATGGTTTTGGTTGCCAGTACGTCACAATGACCTTTTGATATTGGCAACAGAACTATAACAATAATTTTGGTAACACTCAATAAAAGTGTTTCATTGTTTCATTGTTAGTTCATAGTTAGTTCATAGTGCATTAATGTGTATTAACTAACACAACTTTTGATTTTAAAAACGTATATATGTTGCAACTAACATTAAGTTAAAAAGTTCATGTTAACTACAGAACTGTTGTTAAAATAATGTAACAAATGGAACCTTTTTGTAAAGTGTTACCGTAGTTTTACTATGTGGGGCACAATATAACTTGCAAAAGTGTGGCAAAGGGCACATTTTTTTTTTCTCCCAATTTGGAATGCCCAATTCCCAATGTGCTTTTAAGTCCTCATGGCCGTGTAGTGACTCGCCATCTTATCACATGGAGACATGGCGCATGTGGAGGCTTCACACCATCCACCGCAGCATCCACGCTCAACTGAGCATGAGGACAACATTATAGCGACCACGAGGAGGTTACCCCATGTGACTCTACCCTCCCTAGCAACCGGGCCAATTTGGTTGCTTAGGAGACCTGGCTGGGAACACTCAGCATGCCCTGGGATTCGAACTAGCGAACTAGCGTACCCCAGGGTGGTAGCCAGCGTCTTTTACCACCGAGCTACCCAGGCCCGGTGATCAGTGCACCACTAATAAATATGGTGCAGCACTCAGATTGGAATATTGCAGATGTCTTCACGCCCTGGTTCATATTCATACACACTCCGTTTTACCACGTATTACCAGGAGAGCCAGATGTCATATCTCATGCTGTGACCTCGGTATAATTATCGAACATCTATGTTGCAATACTGCACTTCCACTATCTGTCTGACAGTAGAGCAAAAGAGACACTACACTACAAATGAAGCACACAGAGTCCATGTTTGTGGTCTCCTTAGTGATAGATTCAGTAATTAGACTCTATTGTGCTGATTTGTCGCCCCTGGCATGAATCTGTCAGACTAAATGTTAAGATGCATTCAAAAACAGCTCAGAATGAGTTCGTTTGACACAAGCTTCCATACACAGACTCCGGTCGACTGCTCCCTGCTGCTCTTTTGCTTAACATTTAAAAGAAAATAGACTTAAAGTGACATCTCCTCCTTGAAAAACACAGCACATGGATTCTTACAAGGTTGACAAAGATGTGCTACATTTTTATTGTTTACACGCAGGGTTGGGAGGGTTACTTCTAAAATGTAATCCACTACAGATTACAGAATACATGCTGTAAATGTAATTTGTTTAATATTTGTATCATATTCTGTATCATATTGGATATCAGTAATACATATTGCATGTACCAAATCGTTTTTAGAGGTAACTTTGAGTGTGATAAATGGGTCAATGACATGACACTCAATTGTTTTGTCCATATCTACTCAAAAATACATATTTATACACAAAAATGTGTGTGTGGGCATGTTTATATGGTTACGAGGATAATTCTTTAGGTTACAAACTGGTAATTACAAGGGTATTATGCTATAAATGTGTTTTATGTGGACATTTCTAGTGTCCCCATAATTTAAATAGCTTAAAAATCATATTAAACAATGTTTTATTGAAAATGTAAAAATGCAGAAAGTTTTCTGTGAAGGTTCGGTTTAGGGGTCGTGATAGGTTTAGGGGACAGAATCTATAGTTTGTACAGTATAAAAATAATTTTGGCTATGGAAAGTCCTCATAATGATAGGTGTGTGTGTGTGTGTGTGTGTGTGTGTGTGTGTGTGTGTGTGTGTGTGTGTGTGTGTGTGTGTGTGAGAAAAGCACAAATGTAAACAGACGTGACTGCGTGCATCAGATAATCACACTCAATCAGCATGTTTTCACTGTGAGTATATATGTTTAAACTGTTATTGCTGTGTTTTTGTGGTATTTTTCAGAAAACAAACGTATTATATGCCTGAAAAGACTGTTTGGGTAGCTGTTTGTGTTAATGAATACCGCAGCTGCACCTAATCAGCCGATGTGGCTGCGTGCATGGGAAGATGGCGTTTAGAACTGATAACTGTTATTGTGGTACTTTGTTGACAATTTGGCTGTTTATTACATAAAATAAATAGACAAGACTTTGAGTAGCTGTTTGTTTGATGAATGACAACTATTAATGCTATTAATGCAAAAAATGGCAGCACACATCGGAGGAAGATCGAGTTTGATGTATTAACTGTGCGTATAAGAGCTGTAAACTTTTTATCGTGGTACTTTGGTGACAAGTTGGATGTATGTATATGAAATTAACATATTCTGTGGTTTAAAAGACTGTAAGAGTAACTGTTTATGTGAATATAAATAACAGAATCTTGATCACCGCAGCCTGTGTCAGCGCGAAAGCCGATTAGAGTCTGGCAGCTTGTAATGTAACTGGCTGTTGCAGAAACACATATACGTGACGCTACTCTGCAGGGCCCAGTTCTTAACCGTCACATATGTGTGACTGTACGTATGAAAGGGTTAATAGTTCTTGAATAACAAGCAGCAAAACAATTGTTTTAAAATATTATTAATATTGTTATTATATTAGTTACACCAACATAATAACAATATTTTGACAACAACCACAAAATAGGGAAGACCCCTTTAGACCCTCAAGATTGAATGTGAATTTTAAAAAACATTTTTTATATTTTGACATTTTTATATAAAAAGAAATTTTTTGTTCAGGTCATGTGGTGTAACCCTGAGATAACTTCTTGATATTTTTTGACTCAAATTTTTTATTTTTTTTTAATCCAAAAAAATGATTATTATGTAGTGTAAAATGTTATAAAAGGTTTTTCAAACATGTATGAAACCAAATTGGGCACAGAGATGACATTTTTAAGAACTTGACACATTTGTTTAAAACTAGATTTTTAAAAGATTTAATATTTTTAGCACCTCGGAAAACCTTATTTGTCAAGGACCCAAATACCATGGTACAGCATATGAATATGGTATTTAAGTAGAATTAATGGTATGTATCAAAATAACATGGCATACCATCTCTGTACCATGGTACCGTTTAAGAAGTAAAGAGAGGGATCAATGGAGGACTTACTCGTTTTTCCATAAAGCAAGCAGCAGTTGCTCACCGTCCACATCAATAAGCACCTTCAGTGATCCAGGATGACCCTAAAACCAGAGAGAGATACCAGTCAACATGAAACATCATTCATAACCCCTTTTTACTTCTATAATGTGCCATACATCCAGTGCTGGACTGGGAAGAGAAATCTGCCCAGGATTTTACATAGCAACTGGCCCAAACGTTGTTCGCTGTCCTTTTTTGCATATCGCGGTGCCATTTTGTGGTCTGTTTTGCACATTCGGCCCGTTTCGCTGCCGACCCACTGGCCCGCTCGGTTCTACCGATGGCTAGTCCGCCCCGATCGGTCCAAAGTGTGTCGGCCCGCCGGGAAAATGCCCGGTATGCCAGATTACCTGTCCAGCCCTGCATACATAGGATATTTCATTGGACACCTATGTGAGAATGCGGTTCATTGACTTTAGTTCAGCATTCAACACCATCATCCCCTCCAAACTGATCACCAAACTCGGTGAACTGGGCATCAATTCCTCCCTCTGTAACTGGATTCTGGACTTCCTAACCAACAGACCTCAGTCAGTTAGGTTAGCCAACCACACCTCCTCAACCATCACCCTGAACACCGGCGTACCACAGGGATGTGTGCTGAGCCCTCTCCTTTACTCCCTCTTCACCTACGACTGCACACCTGTACATGGCTCTAACACTATTGTCAAGTTCGCAGACGACACTACGGTGATTGGTCTCAACAGTAACAACGATGAGACGGCCTACAGGGAGGAGGTCCAGCACCTATCATCGTGGTGCACTGACAACAACCTGGCTCTCAACACTAAGAAGACCAAAGAGCTCATTGTGGACTTCAGGAAGTCTAAAGCTGGCACACACACACACATTTCTATCAACGGGACTGAGGTGGAGCGTGTAACCAGCTTCAAGTTTCTGGGCGTCCACATCTCTGAGGACCTCTCTTGGACCCTCAACACCTCTACCCTGATCAAGAAGGCTCACCAGCATCTCTTCTTTCTGAGGAGACTCAATAAGGTCCACCTGTCTCCTCAGATCCTGGTGAACTTCTACCGCTGCACCATCGAGAGCATCCTCACCAATGTGTCTCAGTCTGGTATAGCAACTGCTCTGCCCATGACCGGAAAGCACTGCAGAGGGTGGAGAAAACTGCCCAACGCGTCACCGGTTCCTCGCTCTCCTCCATCGAGCCCATCCAGGGTAAGCGATGCTTGCGTAAGGCGTGCAGCATAATCAAAGACTGTTCCCACCCCAACCACAGACTGTTCACCCCACTCACCTCCAGGAGGCGTTTCAGGTCTCTCCGCACCCGTGCCAGCAGGTTCAGAGGAAGCTTCTTTCCTGCGGCTGTCACCCTACTGAACTCTAGCTCTGCATCCCGGTGACAACTGACTACCGCCCCCCCCCCGGACACTAACCTATTCCACCCATTCTGTTCTATTATTTATTTAAAATGTACATACTGTAATTACACCTATACATAGCCATATTCTACTACTCTTCATACCATTCATCCTGTACATACACTTATTCTTACTGCTCTTATAATGTTACCACACTGCACATAGCTGTACATGTTGCTCATACACTGCTCATATTACATAGCCATATTTATTCTGCTCTTATAACACTGCAATATATTTCTGTACCTGCCTATGCACCACCTGTCTACACTTGATATCACATTGCGCTTTTCTGCACTTCTGGTTGGACGCAAACTGCATTTCATTGTCTTGTACTTGTACTCTGCACAATGACAATAAAGTTGAATCTAATCTAATATTCAACAAGAAAAAATAAATGAGGACAGGACCATTCCAGTATGGAAATGAGGCAAATGAGCAAGATGGGAAGATTTGAAGAATAACATTAAACCATCTCATTAGACACCTGTTGCCCATACAAGCTGACTGACATAATGGATTGATTGTTACTTGAAGAGATGGCATCTGATTGGTTAATTGCATAATTACACACACCTGTCGCACTTTGGCAAGCTCTAAAAATACCCATAAGCTGCACCCATCCCAACATACTAAATCCTATTTACTTCATTAATACGCATTCTTGGTCTTACTGTGTGCGTTTCATCAGTGCATGTTATTCCAATGGGAAACAAAATGTCTATGTAATCTTTCATCATAATGTCAGAACTTCGCCTCTAAAATGACTTTCCTTTTCTGATGAGGTCACCAAGGCTGCTCAGGCTATTGGATAATGTTAACCAATATCCAAATAACTAACTTTCCAATCCATTTCCATTAGATAACATTAAGTCCCGTCCAAACTTTTTCTCATTGAATATCCTGTATCACTTGGAAAAACACCATATTCGAATGTCAGTGAAGAATTGGTTGCAAGTTTATTATATTCCTATAGTTCCAAAGACTTAATACTAAAGTATTAAAGACAATGAAATCACTCTATAAAATCCTCCAAGAATGATAAATGGTGAAAGCGCATATTTAGTGTTGAGGTAAAATGATTCTCTCATTGTGTCGTAAGTCTGCAACCATCAGGATTAGTTTTATGTTTCAATTCTCTCTGACATTAATTCTCTTCACGGTCTGCAAGTCTGAAGAGAATCTGAGCAATGGAGGAGTCAGGAGGCAGCGAACTGTCAACGTGAGTATTTTATTACTCTTCAGCGTCACACAAAAACTTAGTGGCCAACTATACACACAAACGAGTTGTAATTCTGTCACACATGCAGGAACAGTCTCTTTCTGCATACTAATGCGTCCATCGGCCTTTTCAGGTCTCCCTCAGCCATCACTATAACAAGACACAGGTGTTAGAGATAATGATGAGCTCAGGTGACGAGCCATATCGCTCTCCCTCTCCCGCAGACAGATTCACGACCACGCCCCCATCCCCACAGTCAGATTTACTCGGTAGCTCTGAGGGAAATTAATTTCAAACCAGCCAGGTGTTTACAGAATACAGCAAAAATGAGCATGAGTCATCTGTCTTACATGCAGAGCGTGTGTGAAATTACATATGTGTGTAATGGCACAAACACACACACAAACAAAGACATAAGGTACATACAATGGTGAGAATTTCCGGTATTTATTTGACCTAAACAAAATAGGGGTTGACCTACGTACAAGTGAAGGAAAACAGCAAAGCTGTGTGAAGGAAAACTGTGGACTGAAGGAAATAAACTGACCCTAAAAAACTTCATGATATTGGTAAAGTGGATCAGACTTGTTGGTCCAGCACATCCCATAGATGCTCAATCGGATTGAGATCTGTGGAATTTGGAGGCCAGGGCAACACCTTGAACTCTTCATCACGTTCCTCAAACCATTTCCAAACAATGTGTGCAGTGTAGCAGGGCACATTATCCTGCTGAAAGAGGCCATTGCCATTAAGGGGTGTACCTGGTCTGCAACTATGTTTAGGTAGGTGACACATGTCAAATTGACGTCCACTTGAATGGCCGGACCCAGTGTTTCCCAGCAGAACATTTCCCAGGGCATCATAAGCCCTCCACGGGCTTGTCATCTTTCCCCAGGTGCCATCACTTTCATGCACACGTACACGGCCATTCATGTGATGTAAAATAAAACGTGACTCATAGCACCATGCAACCTACTTCCACTGCTCTAAGGTCCAGTTCCGATGCTTGCATGCCCATTGTACGCACTTTCGATGGTGGACAGGGCTCATCATGGGCACTCTGACCGATCTGTGGCTACGCAGAACCATACGCAGTATGATGCACTGTGTTGTGACACATTCCTCCCGTGAGCATTGTTAAAATTGTCTGTGACTTGTGCCACAGTAGACCTTCTGTCGGTTTGGACCAGATGGGGTGGCCTTCATTGCCCTTGTGCATCGATGACCCTTGGGTGCCAAACACCCTGTTGCTGGTTTGTCCCTCTTCGGACCACTGTCGGTATATATACTGTGTATGTATGTGTATATATATATATATATATATATATATATATACATATACACACGTCTTCAGCAGCTCCTCAATTTATGTTTTGTGTATGGTTTTGAAAATTCTATCATATGTAATCCTAGTAAGAGTGTTTGATTTGCCGAATGTAGAGCGGAGGAGGGCGGGGCAGGGCTTTAACGATGCACGCCCGGTCCCCAATCAGCCCGATGGGGCTCGCAAGGGATGAAGGCGGCCAGTGATGACAGTTCGATAGAGAGAGAGAGAGAATTACCGGCAGCTGCCCTGTGTGTGTTTATGTTTGTGTGTTTTTGGTTAAGTTGATCATTCAAATATTATTTATATTGTTAAGCCGGTTCTCGCCTCCTCCTTTCCCTTTAACCCACTTACACTTGGTGCTGAAACCCAGGAAGGAGGAGGGATGCCCGTTGCAGAGTCCCATCTGCCGGGGAGATGGAGTAACCCGACCGCCGGGATGCAGGGAACGGCCGCCATCCACGGGGCGAGTGGGGACTGGACTCCCCTACCATCTGCCATGATAGAGCCGCTGGCAGGGGTGGAGGAGTGCCCTGCCGTCCCCCAGAAACGTGGAGGGGTCGAGAGAAGACCGCCGTCCGCGAGGGGAGGAAGGAAGTGACCGATCAACTGCCTGCCGCTGTAGGGCAGCTGCCAGGGGCGCAGGAGTGTCCCCACGGGTCGCCGGAAACGCGGAGGGGCGTTCTGTCCACTGGGGGTCGGCATTCTGACTCAAGTCTGGAAATGAAATCATTGTGGGCTTCTCGAATATAAGGGTCAGTACTATACGCTACCAATCCAAGCTTTGGAGACATTGGAACCATTGTATCTTGTAACACACTGATTTATATGAATTATATATATATATATATATATATATATATATATATATACACACACACTGAACAAGAGACAATTCACAATACTGATATTACAGAATAATCTAAGGAAATCAATGCTCTCCTAACAAGAACATTGCCTCCCTTTTTAATATTATCAAAGAGCACCTGCATGATCCAAACAGCTATTGGTACACATGAGCAAAGGACAGACGATACAACATTTTTTAAGTGTCAGTACACATGAGAAATGTTATTTTTTACACAAAAACATAATACAGCATTCCAGCTTAAGACCCTCATCGCAGGCTTGACGTGTGGTGTTAGGGAGTTTTTGGGTGATTCAGGGCTGTTCTTGTGCTGATCCAGAAGATTTTAAGGAGAAATGTCATGGAGTCTGTCAGTGAGCCAACGCTGAAGAACTAGGTCATGTAGATGAACAATAGTCTAAAAACACATGTACAGTAAATTTGGAGCCATGGCGCAGTGGGGAATGCATGTACATTGTGTTCTGTACTGTTGTGTCCAATTCCCCCTCTCTCTTAATCACGTTCCTATCTCCCTTGACCTGCCTATGTGGCAAAAAGCCCATTTATACAATGTTTAAGAAGAACTTATGTATTTTACAACAGCCAAGTTAAAAGAATAGTAACGGAGCAACAGGAATACAGTGAAAATCTGTCATTATTTACTCACTCTCATATCATTCCATAGTAACAATATCTGTCGAGCTCCAAAATAAGACACAAACACACCACAAATGTATCATGAAAGTAGTCCATATGATTTGTACACTATATTCAATGTCTTCTGAATTATACGACAGCTTTATGTGAGGATAAAATTGCAATCCAAGTCATTGTTCACCTTTAATCTTCCTTTCACCGAAGATCAGAAATGTAATTTGCAGTTGCATTCAGATTCAGAAACACCAATGATTGCAAGGTATGTTGTAACCCAACGTGGTGCATGAGCATATGATGAATGGAAAATGAGATTTGAGAGCTGCAGACTATATCACACATTAAATACAGCATATGAGATGCATGCAATACTTGTATGCCTCTTTAAGGGTGTTTATGTCCTTTTTGGAGCTTGTGAGACATGGTCACTACAAACTGTCCTTGTATAGTCCTTGTACTGTCTCCTTTCGTGTACATCAATGATTTGTGTAGAAAAAAACAAAACTGGCATGACATGAGGGTAAGCAAATAATGACATCATTTTCATTTTGAGGTGAACTATTCCTTTAAAGGAAAATGACTTGGACCCACTTGAAATGTTGGAGCATGGCCTGAAAAGTCCAAAAACATTAAGGCTTGAAGCAGTTTTATAAAAGTCAGTCACATTTATGCTGACATGCACGACTGATCCACACGTTCAGGAAAAGTGTTATTGAAGTAATCGCTGATAGAGGTTCAGATTCGTTTTTAAAAAGCAATGATTGCAATTATGTAGATTTCACAGGCCTTCTTGTTATTACTTTAGGAAAGCAACATCCCATCGTAACTTAATACTCATCAAATAACAACAGATCCCATTTCAGACGAGTTCAGTGGCCTCTTTCCATGTTTTCTAAAGCCGAGACTTCACAAACACACACAGTTCTTTGGGTGGTCTTGCGTCTTTACGTTTGTTGCTGAGGGCAGTACACATATAAAAGCTCTCTGTAAAACCTTTTTACAAACTCCAGTAAGAAAACACATGGGGAGAAAACAAATGAACAAACAAACGGGCTTAGAAACACGCCATCCAAGTCTTTATTCCATAAATTGTTTGAGAAATGTTTTTCATTAAGGACAAAAGAAACAAATTCCCTCCATTTCTGAAACTTACAGCAGGTCATCCAAAAAGAAGAGGGATTTCTGTTCAGTGTTTGTAATAATGCTTACCAGTGACATCAGGAGACTGATTGGTCGCTGCTCTCCTCCAATGAGCAGGCGTGGTTCAATGATGTCATAATGTTCCAGCATGTTTAGTGTGTCGTGTTGATTCGGATAGGTATCTAAAACAGAAAAAAAAAAAAAAGAGAGTATGAAATCTCCACATTAAAGCAAACCACCAATCTGCAGTCTAGACATGTGCTATATAAGTCGGGCATGTGAGGTCTCATTTAAAAGATTAGAATCTAAACTTTTCAGAGATAACCATTACTTCTGCATTTATGTTCCTTAAAATAACAAAATAAGGCCTAAAATAAATTGCATCGCAAACAGCCGCCCCTAGAGGTAATGGAGTAACATGTATTTCAATGAAAATAAAAGACTTCACATAGCACCTAAATGGACAAGTCATATATCAAATGATAGATCTCATTCTCACGAATGCAAATGTACAGTTTAGTTTGTTGCCCTTTTATCACAGTTCGAAAGATTTTCAAAAGAATCACAAAGTGAAATATGATTTCTGAAAGTTATCAATTACAAATGTCTCATTTATGTGCTAATCTAATATTAATGCTGTAAGCCCCGAACAGCCAAATGCATTATATCTGTTTTTACCTTATGCATTTTTCTAAAAACAATTAGCCATTTTTTACTTGGTTGCTTGAATAATCTTGCTTGGTTGAATAATCCAATGTTGTATCTTAGATGTCCAGAACAAATTATGCCATCCAGCAGGAAAAGCATGCAAAACAAATCATCAGAAAAATATTTGTTCAACAATTTGATGATAAAATGTTCTCTAGCATCACAAAGGGGAGGATCTCTGCTTTCTAATGACACCTAGACTGAGCTTCCAGTCCACTCAGAGGCCGAGGTATTCAATGAAACAATGAGGGTGGTGCATGAACTGAAAATTAGACTGAATGTCTATGGACGAGCACATCTGTGAGGGCCACCTTCATTTCAGATCTGTAGTTTGGGAATGTTTTAAGGGCTTTTTGCCACCTAGTGGAATACAATGAGACTTTTCAAAGTGAGGTAGAGCGAACAGAACCAGAATCACATGATACAAAAACTTGGTTTATCATAAAATTTGAAACACAATGTTATTTATGAAACATTTGTCTTTTTTTATTTGGGGGGGATTTCTGAAATATTTGACCAATTTTTTGCAATTAGTCCACAGTATGTATGAATTGTGAGCATTTCAATTCGAGTGTGAAAAATTACAGGTGGCAGCTCAAAAATGCACCAGAGTTTAAGTGGTTAAAACAATAACGAAAAGAAAAAAAGTTTTTTTTTTTTCTCACCACATTGGCAAATTTTGTCTTGTTTAACGCATAAAGCTAATTGAATTGTGTTAGGTTACTATTTTCAATCTAAAACCAGGCTAAAATCATATTGAGCCATATTCAAATTAAGACATTTCAGTGCAAACACTACTTTTTGACATTAATGGTATTTAGATTACAGTAACGTATTACTTTGTAATCAGATTACACCCAACACTGATTATAATGTATCCTTTAAAAATAGAATAACTGCTTCAATAAAACATTTACAAGCAATAAGAAAGAAAATTGTAGAGGTGCTGCCATCATACTGTAGGAAGCTCCCTATGTAGTCAGTAGACAGCAAGGCAGCTCACTATTTGAAATAGAACTCTGTAAGTGCAACAAATTTAATTGTTCCCTCCTAGACAGTAAAGTTTACCACAGAGAGGTTAACATATAGACACCTGTATTCTAACTAAACTCACTGATAACACAACAGCACACACAGGCATGCATGCACATCAACCATTTATCAAGAATGACACAAACAGTGGGTTTCGTAAATCATGCATGAAAACACTCCATTACCCGGTGTCTGCCGAGCTGCATGCTGAGTTTTAAACGAATATAATTTACAATGCAAACCCATTGACACTCATTAGACGTGCGGTGGGAGTTTGTGCAGAAAGCCATGGTTTGTCCAAACATAAGAGTTCACTGGCATCTAGACGCTACTGGATCAACATTATTTGTCTTCATTATATCTTTACAAACAAACTAAATCATCCTATTTGCAGTAGACAAGAGTGTTTTTGTGCATGTATGCTGTACATTCAATCACTGTTTATCAAATTAGTTTGATAAATGATGGCTTTTTCCAAAACCTAGGGAGTTGCCTACCTAGATAGCATTCCAAGGGTTCAAAAGGTGGCCAGCAAGCTTATGCTGCCTTTTTAAGTCCACATCCTCATGAAGTTTTCAGTGTCCTAAATGACTCCAACTTGATGCAGACTCATTTTGCTTAGGCTAAGAGTCTCAGAATGTATCAATCTATATCATTAAATAATGTGAAAATTTTTCTTTACAATGTTACCAAACACATGCCACTCTTTTTTTTGTATGTCAAGTTACAAGCCTTTAATTTTTGGCATGCCACTGAAACTTAAAATCGTTAAGAACACCTCAAAGGGTTGAGCTCAGTAGTATTGAGTTAGGATGCTAAGAAAACAGTTGCTCATGTAGGCAGCTGAAACTTCATCACCCAGCCTATAATCGGACACCATAGTCCTCAACCTCCCTTTGTTCTTGTCTCGTGGAACGACAGAGGTGAGTCTTTCTGTCTGTGTCCATACATGAAGCGCAGCTCTCGTCTACAGTGTGTGTGTGTGTGTGTGTGTGTGTGTGTGTGTGTGTGTGTGTGTTATCCAGAATAAATCTTCTGGTCTGGTCTTCTTCAGGCAGCTGGAATCCTCTAATAGCAAATCAAAGGCCATGCTCTCTGATGACTGAATAGAGTTGAGCAGAGGTTATCCTGATGAAGACTAGTCATCCTAGCTCTGCTACATGTCAAATGTTAGGATTTCCCACCCGCCATCCTCACAATGAAAAGAGACAGACACTGTGGACAGATAAGACAGAGAAATCTGCTGCTCAGCACATTTACTGTGTCTTTGACAAATAAAACTGAACCTGAATGACCTGCATCCCTCATTTTTTTGCTCCAGTTTTGTTTTAGTGTCAGGTCATGTCCAAACGGATACTTTGACAATGGATTGATTTAGTTACGTTTACGCCTCTTATCCACACTGGAACAGCATTTTCCTCCTTCGAAAACGCTCTCTAGTACTGCATACGATGACGTTAGTTCCATTGTTAGTTAGGGCGGCTGTGGCTCAGGTCGCGATCGCAGGGTTGGCGGTTCGATTCCCGGCCCACGCGACTCCACATGCAGAAGTGTCCGTGGGCAAGATACTGAACCCCAAGTTGCTCCCAATGACAGGCTAGCGCCTTGCATGGCAGCTCTGCTGCCATTGGTGTGTGAATGGGTGAATGAGCCAAAGTGTAAAGTGATTTGAAAACCGCTAAGGTTAAAGAAAGCGCTATGTAAGTGCAGACCATTTACCATTTGTTAATAGTACAATGTGCATTTTCAGAATCTACAATCTTCATGACTGCACAAGCAGGGAGTTTGATTCCCAGGAATTGCATGGGCATATAAAATGCATACAAGAAATACACTGTGAATTGCGCTATATAAAAGTGTCTGCCAAATGCATACATGTAAATGTCTGGTCTGTTTCTAAGAAAAAGCTATTATATGGCTTCAGAAGACATGGAACGGTAACACATTACAATAAGCTTTCATTTGTTAAGATTAGACATTAATTAACATGAACTAACAGTGAACAATACTTTTACACCACTTATTAATCTTAGTTAATGTATATTGCATCAAATACTGATTATTTTTTTTATACACGTTATTTTTTTAAACAAGTTATACAAGTTTATACATTGTGAAATAACATGCATTAACAATGAACAGTAACATTTTCAAAAATTTAAATAAACTAAGATCAAAAAATACTGTAAAAATATATTGTTCATGATACACAATGCATTTACTAACGATAAAGGGTTAGTTCAACCAAAAATTAAAATTATCCCATAATTTAATCACCCTCAAGCCATCCTAAGTGTATATGACTTTCTTCTTTCAGCCAAACACAATTGGAGATATATTAAAAAATATTCTGGCTCTTCCAAGCTTTATAATGGGAGTGAATGGTACCTTAGATTTTGAAGCCCAAAAAAGCTCATCCATCCATCAAAAAAGTAATCCATATGGCTCCAGGGTGTTAATAAAGGCCTTCTGAAGCGAAGCGATGCATTTTTGTAAGAAAAATATCCATATTTATAAGTTTCTAATCACTGGCTTCCAGTAACGTCTATCTGCGCGTTCACAAGAGAGTCTAGTTCCGGTGTATGACGTAGGTGTAGCGTAAGCTCCGGTGAGAAGTGGCAATCGTCCATACATGGCAGCAAACACACTCAGCCTCTGTTGGCATTACCTCAAATTTTCTGCATGGGCAACCCCATGTCTCCCGTACTCTCTTTCTACCAGATTATTTTGTTTGTGCCACTGCTGCAGCCTCCTCCATCTCCCGGAGTTCCTGGTCGGTGTACTCCGGTTCAAACAAATAGGGCTGGCAAAAAAACTCAATCTCCTCTTCTATTATAGCGAAATCCTCCAACATTTTTCTTTAAAAATCCTCATTGTTGTCTTCTAATTCGTGACCGGTGTTTTGTTTTGCTCTATCCTCTGCGTTTCCACGTTCATCACTTCTCACACTTTGCCTATGTCATACGCCGGAACTTGACTCTCTTGTGAAATCACGGACGGCCGTTACCGGAAGCCAGTGATTGTAGTTTATAAAGTTATAAATATGGATATTTTTCTTACAAAAATGCAGTGTTTCAATTCAGAAGGCCTTTATTAACCCACTGGAGCCGTATGGATTACTTTTTTGAGCTTCAAAATCTAAGGTACCATTCATTCCCATTATAAAGCTTGGAAGTTTTATAATGGGAATAAATGATTTTTTTAATATAGCTCCGACTGCGTTTGGCTGAAAGAAGAAAGTCATACACCTAGGATGGCTTGAGGGTGAGTAAATTATGGGAGTACATTTTTGGGTGAGTGTAAAGGGAACAATGGAAAGGAGGAGGCGAGAACCGGATTGACAGTATAAATAATATTTTTATGTAAAACGGAAACCAAAAGACACAAACACACACATAGGAAGGACAGCTGCCCTTAAACGTTCTCTCTCTGTCGCACCACCCTCCGCAGTCAGCCTTTATCCCTCTCTGAGGCTTGAATAGTCTGATAAGGGACTGGGTGTGTAAAATCATGACCTGGCCCCGCCCTCCGCCCTGTCACAGTGAACTAACCCTTTAATAAATGTAACCTTATTGTAAAGTGTTACCCTTTGGAATATACAGTATGTATATACATCTGGTCATTCATGCCCAGCAAACTCAGAACGTTCCCCGAACGTTAGTGTATGGTTCCCATTTGTGGGTATCAACTCCAAATGTTCTAGGTATGTTCTTTTGAGGTTTTATTTTTTATAACCATAAACTAACCTTCCCAAAATGTTGCTGGGAGTTTTATTTATTTATTTTATGTTTTGTGACAACCTGATAAGAACTTCTAAAGATCGTGCACTACATTAAAAAAAGCATAGCTTGTAGACTGATTATTGACGTAATGTTGCAGAAAGGTTGCATAGAGGTTCCCGAATTTAGAGGTTATGGGAACATTACAAAGTGAACCATGCACAACCTAAAACAAACATTCAATTTCTGTAAAAATAATCTAAAATTTCTGGATAATCAAAAAAGAACTTTAAAGCTCTGTTCTAGGAACCAAAGCGAACATTCCCAGAATGTTCTGGGAACCAAAAATGATTAGTTAAGTGTGGACCATTTAATGGTTCACTTTAAAAATATTTTTTGTCATTTTAACGGAAAGAGAATGCAAAAATGCTACTGTAAAAAATGGAGGAGAAAACATTATTTAACAAATCATTACATTTCATTTTTAGGTGTTTTATGTCACATTTTATGTAGTTTAGTTAATGTTTATTGCATTATTTTAGTGTCACATGTGTTACACTGATGGTATTTGTGTGAGTGAAATTTGACCCTTTGTTTTACAACCTGTGTTACTATGTTAACAAGTGCAAAGCAGATCTTTGTATTTCCAGTAGGCTGGTATCTTAACATTATATAATTTAATGAAAACTTCAGTGGTGAACTGTAAAATATACATGCACCGAAATGTCATCAAACCCTGAGCTTGATCTCAATCCAACACTGTAAAATTGAGGTTGCTAAAACAGGCCCAACAAAGTTTTTGAGGCAAGTTTGGCTGAGAAAGCGCCCGAATCTACACTGATGTCACAGTTTTATGAGCACGGCTAACAACCACATGGAATCGTCATCACGTTTTTAGCCGTTTCATTTTGGTAGCTCTTTGAAGCCGCCACACACCTTTATAACCGACCGGCTTCCTCTAAATTAAAATTGTCTAGAATGATCACTGTAAATGGGGTAATGGAGGGAGAACTCGAATCACATTCTTCCTGCATGTACAAAACGACAGGAGACATTTGTTCATTTTAGAAACTACTGCATGTGTGGCTGAGCTGTTTAAGAGCGTCAGTAAATTAGAAAGTTATACGAGTTTCTGAATGTGGTGAGGGAGTCTCCAGCGCTTATTTACACGCTTAATAAACCAACATGAGAAATGTCATGCTCAATCGTGCTTTTATTTAAATATCTTTGGTGAAGTCAATAAAGTGAGCATGTGGTTTGGAGCTTCTATGTTATGTTTGTTAGTGTAGTCACAAGTCTGCTGAATTTATGAGAGCAAATGACTGAATAATAAAGGTATCAGGCTGTGAAGCATGCCTCAGAAATCTCGTTTCATCACAAGGCACACATTAAATCCGTTCATTTTGATATTTCAAACAGAAATGCGAGCGCTGTGGTAAACACACACATTTAGTCGCTTGATTTGTGTTAATAACTGATGTTATCTGCTTTGATGTTCAAAAGTATGGAAGCCCAGGAGTGCCATTTACAAAAGAATGAAGGAATAAATTGTCAATCTATTAATTTGAAAATACAAATGTGAATAAATAAACCGATTTATAAATGGACAAATAAAAATGCACATTTAAATGTGTTTATTTATTTCATGTTTAAATTGTCATTAAATGTAGCAATAAACGAGTACATTAATGAGTCTTTTAAATGCACTTTTTAATGCACTTTAAAAGCACCTTTTAAATTGCATTTTGAAAAGGTATTTGGCAATTGCTTTTCTTTTCTTTTCCTTGTCGTTCTCCAATCAAGATTTGAGGAAAAAAAATATTATAATTTTTTTTTTAGGCTGTGTGACGTCACTTTCCACCCCGTGAGGACCAAATCGCTCCAAACCGGCGCCGTTCGTTTGTGCTGATTTGTGCCGTTAAAAGAAACACTGTAACTATTTATCTTCTTGAATGGGTGAATGTGTCGCAGTGTAAAGCGCTTTGAATGCCGCTAAGGTTAAAAAGGCGCTATATAAGTGCAGACCATTTACCATTTACTTACTGTATAATACTTCATCTAACATTATATTTTATCATTATTTACATATAAACATATTTACACCCATCTACTGAGGTGCTTCAAATTGGGAATTAACATTACTTTTGTTTGAACATCATATTTAAAGGCAACTTGGCATCAATTTTACCAGACAAATGATGTTAATTTCTATTGCAGCAAAGAATTGAGGGTCGTGAGTGCCCACGATGGATACAATTCAAGCATCCTCCAAATTTGAGTGAAAGAAGGTCGCGTTTGAAGGCTGCATATGGAGCGTCCTACCTGCATTTCTGAAACGAGACAGCCTTGATGACGTGTCCGGCCTTCAAATGCGACCTCGGGAGAGCGCAGCCTCATAAATGAGAAACAGCCGGTGTGCAAAGCTGGAATAGACAAAAGGCTACTCCGAATGAGTTCAAATAGAAGATGTTTCTGATTTAGTTTGTTTTGGTCACTGCATCATTTCCATACTTTTGTGTTAATTCTTAGTTTTGGTGACTTTATAGCCTACTCAAAATCCTAAAATGTGCAGCAAGTGTGATCAAACCTTTCTAAAGAGTTCCAGTCTTACACTGAGGGGCCGTTCACATTCAGCACGTATTTGTGACCATCCAAGCCGTTTCATAATAGATTTCAATGTAAACGACCATTTTGGAAGATATAGGGTGGAGAGTGGCATCACACAGTCAGAAAAATAATGTCTAATACCTCAAACAACGAACCAGTACAAATGTTAATTTTTGCAGCACAAATCAGCACAAACGAATGGTATACGTAGATTTGGTAATAATTGAATTAAATGGGGTGCCAACTTAACAGAGGTTACTAAAACAACTGCTTCTCTGCGCTGCCTGACCTTACAGTTATTCACCTGTTTCATTACTGTATGACCCCTTTCTCTCCCATATTCGTGAACAAAGCCCATATACTGTACCTTCTGTGAGATCATCGATCATAAGCACTGGGACACGATGAAACTTTGCTATACTGCTTCTGTTTATAAAGCTTAATAAAGTGTTATGTTTCGTTTACACAACCAGAAGGACTTTTTTTTCTTCCAGTAAAAGTTATTTTAAGTGAGTGTTTCATTTCACAGAGTGAAGGGGTAAAACACTTGATGGTTAGTGCTCTCTGAAAATGTCTGGCCTAAATTGTGTCAATTAAATTTTGCCTATAACAAAATCCATTCAGGTACATTTATTCAAAATGTTAAATCCATAAGACCCAGACTACAATGTCTCTACAATGAATGTGAGTTTTCTTCAGTATAAGTTCTGGAAAGTCCATCGGCTTTCTCCAGCGATTCGAGACGTTGCCCTTGCTCAACTCCGTCGCATGCTTTCAGTTCGGGCTGTGGGTCGGGAGTCAAGCTGTGGGTCGGGCTGTGGGTCTTCGACTCAACTCTGCTCGGTTTTTTTGGGGTTTTCAGCTGTGGATAGTACCTGGTACCTGATGCTTTTTTTAGTACCTACTCGTTCGAGGTTCCAAGCGAGCCAAGCCGACACTAAATGTGACAGAAAATCCTGCAGATCACTGATTGGTCAGGGAGAATCGTCACTACCAGCATCACTGGATTTACGACACGCGATATCAACCCGCTACTTTTTAAGTAAGCAAAGGTGATAACGGTATAATTTGTTCACGTGACTTTCAAATTGTGAAAAAAGAAATGGCTGTGCGCAAAACCACGCTGTGGTCAATAAACGATGTGCAGACGGTCGACTCGTTAGCAAAGAAAAAATGACGCAAAACTAAAAAGTCTCTCAGGAAGTGTCTCAGCTGTTGGCCGCACACAGCTACCACCGGACATACCAACAGTGTAGGGAAAAAACTTAAGTGACTACAGAACCATCAAGGAAAAGTGGAAGTGGTTCGACCAAATGGACGCTATCTAAACCGGCGAGCAATGGGAGGGAGAGTGGACTGGACTGGCGTTGATCCACGATGGAGGATGGTATGTTTTGTTACGTTAACTCTATACTCTGCTTGAAAGCTTCACTTTATTTAGTTGACCAGCTTCTGGAAGCTTCTAAAACAACCAGGCCAATTTAACTGTTACACTTGTGTAAAATCACCATGCAACAACTGCTTTATGCAGCACAATGAGCTAGTAGCTAACAGCTAGCGGTTGTTATTTTTTTGGTCAGTTTGTGTTGTGTTTAAGATGATGTCACGGCAGTAGATGCGGCACAACTATGACGACCAGCCTATAATCCCACCCACGTTGAGGCGGCACTAAACTGCAGTGGCAGTACAAGCTCAGAAATGTAAATCGAGTAGAGTTGAGGCGAGTCAAACCGTAACGTGCAGTGGAAAAGTGCCAATAGAAGCATCCCCAACACTGGTCAGCACCCATCTGAATTGATATTTAAAAACATTTAATGCAGAAATGTTTGAATAGATCATATATCTGAGAACTATATTCACAACTCCAAAACTGAATATACTGTCTTTTATCTCCATTGGGAGTTGCAAGTTAAGTTCACATGTAACATCTCAGTCTGACATCTGGACCTGGGTGCATGCGAGATAAAACATCTCCAAAAATTAATCATGCATTTTTGGCTCACAACCATTTCAATATAACAACAACAAAGCCTTCTAACTCCTTCACAGTACAGTATTCACAAAAACGGCCCTTTAACTCCTTGTGAACACTCAGGGGGCTGTTTTCTGTCTTGGACAAACCCTCAATGTGACAGCATGTGCAATAATGATGATTTCCTTGCAGTCTTTTTCCCCCTTTTATTGCAAATGAAGCACACGATCATTCGTCCCTGCTTGATCAAATCTGTCTTCACTAAGAATAAAGCCTTTCCCTGGACTGAGCACAAGAGATCCTTTTAAATTCTATTCAACCTGCTGAAATAACTATATATGTTGTGTAAATTACTTCTGAAATGTAATCTGGTCCTGATTGGAAATTAGAAAAAAATGGTAATCAGTAATGTCATTGTGGCAGGGCGGAGGGCGGGGCCGGGTCGTGATCCTACACACCCGGTCCCGTATTAGGCTAATTAAGCCTCCGTGAGGGATAAAGGTCAACTGCAGAGGATCGTGCGGGAGAGAGAGATCGTTAACGGACATGTCCTTCATGTGTGTGTTTATGTTGTCTTTTAAGTTTATCATTAAACTATTATTTATATTGAAAAGCCGGTTCTCGCCTCCTCCTTGCACATCTTAACCCCTTTAAACTGGTGCCGGAAACCTTGGAACGAGGAGGGATACGCCGTAGTAGAGTTCTCGCCACTAACGTCCACCTCAACGGAGCAGCCGCGGCCATCTGCCGGGGGACGAGGAGACCAGCCGCCTGAAAGAGGACGATGGCCGCCGACCGCAAGGGGAGAAGGGGCTCCTAACCGACCGCCTGGAGTGGTCAGGGCCGCTGTCAGGGGCGCAGGAGTCGCCTACCGGCCGCTGAACCACAGCGGGGTTTAAGACCGCCGACCGCGAGCAGGGAGGGGCTCACTGCCGACCGCCTGGAGTGGAAGAACCGCTGCCAGGGGCAGGGGAGACCCCTTCTGTTCCCCGAGAACGCGGCGGGGCGTTCCATCCACCAGGGGCTGGAGGATTGCCTCTGATCTGCCCGGAGAGGCCTGGCTGTCGTCCAATAGAGGATGGAGGAGTGGCCGAGGAACAAGCTGCGGCGTATCGGAGAACTGGCGAGTAAGAGGTTTTTTTTTTCATCTCTCTCTCCTCTCTCTCTCTCACTGTCGCTCTGCATTGGCCTTTTCCCTCTTTTATATTTTACAGTGTTTTTGGGGGGGTACTACACTGTTACAGGAATGACCCCCATTTTAATTATTTCTGTTTCCCTCCCCTTGTCCCCTCCCTCATCCAGGTAGATGGGGATGAGCTGCCGGCAGACTAGACTTAAAGCAGAGGGCGGGGCCGGGGCCGGGTCATGATCCTACACACCCGGTCCCGTATCAGGCTAATTTAAGCCTCCGTAAGGGATAAAGGTCGACTGCAGAGGATCGTGAGGGAGAGAGAGATCGTTAACGGACATGTCCGTCATGTGTGTTTATGTTGTCTTTTAAGTTTATCATTAAACTATTATTTATATTGAAAAGACAGTTCTCGCCTCCTCCTTGCCCATCTTAACCCCTTTACAGTCATCTTTTAGATTACACTTATTACTTTTTGATTACTTGTTGAATGTTTAGATAAATCTTATTTTAAGTGTGTTTGTTAAGTACCAACTTACTCTCCTTTCAGTGAACAATTTTCAATTTGCCAGTCCTAACCAGTGAAATCGGCAATATAAACAATCAGGACCATAGACATTGAGGGGGGCTATTTGTTTAAATCTTTGCGACACACAGTGGTCTTAGCTGGTCTTTCCAGAAAAGGTTTGCTCCCCTCTTTGATAACCAATTTCCCAACATGCTACCGAACAGCCCAGGTAACCACAAATGCTTCTCATCTGAAACACCCAGTCGTGCAGTGACAGCATCTCGCTGAGAATAAGCCACTCAGCTTGCTCGTTTTCCACTGCGGTGCTGCATTTGATTAAATATGAAAACAATGCCACAGGCGACATGCTGATGACTCTCCACATGAACAAAGAGAAAAACAAAAGAGGGAAAGAGTTTGGCCACAGTCCAGGTCAGGGATGAGATGAGAGATGTAGTTTTTGCCTCCAGCAGTTTGGAGAGGAAGCCTCGCTTAATGAGAGCGCAAAGATCTGTTCGCAACAGCGACAAACTGTCCTGGACGTCCTAACATTGGAAACAAATGTGTGTTGGATGAATACAAGCCAAGAGAAGAAGTCTTCTAAGAGGTTGGTATGCCACTGCATTAAGGTTGTTTAAATGTTCTGATGGTTTAGGAGAGCTTTGTTAAGCAGTTAATAGGGTGTGCGGAGTCATTGCTAGGGTGTTGCTATGCAGTTGTTAAGGTGTTCTGAGTGGTTATTAAGGCATTTGCTCTGTGTTTGGGTGGTTGCTTACTGGCACAAAAATCATATCGCTACAATGTCAAATTATTCCAAACATAAATGCATATTGGAAACAACTGTGTTACAAATTAATACAAGCCAAGAGAAGAGAGAACACACAGGTCTTCTCTTTGTTTCTCAAGGAAAGAGAAAAAAAAGGGATTTAATCAGAATTAAGAGTTAATCTTAGACAGATGATGGAGAACTTATTCACTCTGAGAAAACAGGAAATTGTCAATTGGATCCATGATTGCAGACTAAGATCCATGATTGCAGACAAAATAATGAATTCATTAATTGATGCTGATGAATCTGATAACAATAGTGGTTTTTATATCATTTTGGGAGCAATTTCACCATAGAAGTCTAATCAGTTAGAAAAGTAATAGTACATATGGAGTGGTGGTGGCGTAATGGGCTACAGCACATAACTGGTAATCAGAAGGTTGCTGGTTCGATCCCCACAGCCACCACCATTGTGTCCTTGAGTAAGGCACTTAACTCCAGGTTGCTCTGGGGGGATTGTCCCTGTAATAAGTGCACTGTAAGTCCCTTTGGATAAAAGCGTCTGCCAAATGCATAAATGTAAATGTAAATCTCGGTGCGGGATGAGTTAGACACACAACACTTAGGGTTAGATGTTTGTACAAATCCATAACTCAAAATATAGCAAACATAATGATTAATACAACACAAAAAAAGCCTCTTTCATCCAGTCCAGCAGCAATGTAATTCTCTAGAAACATCATCTAAGAGAGTTGGGCATCTAACCCTTGTTATATCATTAACTTTCCATTCCTCGCTTCCTCTGGTGAGGGATTTGGTGGAGAGCCCATTGTAATTGCGATTTAAGAGTTTATTTTGGCCGACCTCCACCCTAAACAGCTCAGCCTGTAAGAGGACACTAAACAAACACATGAAGGGCCCCTGAAGGCCCCCAGATCTGTTAGTGTCATCAGGGTCCTGTACAGAGAGACTCAGAGCAGATCAGGCCACCAGACCTGTGATTTTTGGTTGCTGATATAGTCCTCGAAAGCTCAGAATAAAGAGCGCTAAGTGACTAGAACTAATGGTGTATAAAAAGCTGATGTCTACATACTATATATACAGTGCTGTGGAAAAGTAATTGCCCCCATTCTGATTTCTTCTTGTGTATATCTTATACTAAATTGTTTTCGAAAGTTCTAACAAAATATAGCATAAAGCAAAGGCAACAAGAGTAAACACAAAATACAGTTTTGAAATGATAATGTTTTTTAACAAAGAATCACTGACAGCCCTATCAAATCAACACCTAAATATATATTTTTATATAGCAGCATGAAGTTGGCTATAAGGTCTCACCCAGTATGACACTATGCCAAGATCGAAAGACATTCCAGAAATGATGAGGAAAAAGGTGATTGAAATACATAAGTCTGGAAAGGGTTACAAAGCTGTTTCAAAGGCTCTGGGACTCCAAAGAATCACAGGGAGAGTCATTATCTCCAAATGGAGAAAACTTGGCACAGTAGTGAACCTTCACAGAAGTGCCCGACCTTCCAAAAAAGTGCACAGCGACGACTCATCCAGGAAGTCACAAAAAAGCCACGGACAGCATCCGAGAAACTCTAGGGCCTCGCTTGCATCTATAAAGGTTGCAAGACTCAAGGTTCAAGACTCCACTATCAGAAACACTCTGGCCAAAAATGCCATCCGTGGAAAAGTGGCGAGGCGAAAACCACCGTTAACCCAGAAGAACATTAATGCTCGTCTGAATTTTGCCAAAACACCTTGATGATCCTCAAGACTTTTGTGAGAATGTTCTGTGGACTGATGAGTCGAAAGAGGAACTGTTTGGAAGACGGGTCCCGTTACATCTGGCGTAAATCAAAAACAGATTTCCACATAAAGAGCATCATACCTATGGTCAGGCATGGTGGTGGTAGTGTGATGGTGTGGGGATGCTTTGCTGCTTCAGGGTGACTTGCAGTAATTGAGGGACACATGAATTCTGCTCTCTACCAGAAAATCCTAAAGGAGAACGTCCGGTCATCAGTCCGTGAGTTGAAGCTCAAGCGCAACTGGATTATGCAGTAAGACAATGATCCAAAGCAAAGGAGTAAGTCCATTTATTTTCTGAAGAAATTCTGAAGACTGAGAATTTATAACACCTCACCATCAAATCAACATCAACTTATGTATAACTAGGATCTATAAATAATTACGAGGGCATTTTTTGTACCAACCATTTTTGTCATGGTTGGTACCATTTTTGCCCACGAGCCCCCCCTTAAACGCTGACCCTGCATAACACAACAAAAATGAAAATTCTGTCATAATTTACTCACCGTTCATGGACCACAAAAGAATAAATCTGGAAGACTGTCCTAGTCATTTCCATGCAATTACAAAGAATGGGTGCAAAATCAATATGAAAGTATTAGAAAACTATCCTAACAGTCCATAAACATGAGGGTGAGTAAATGAAGACCAATTTAAACATTTTCTGAAAACTATTTCTATAAGGAATCTGTTATGACAATCACTGTGCATGTTGTTTACTGACCAATAATCAACAAGGTGACACATTTTTGTTACCGTGATTGTGATTTGTGTTACATTAATTTTGTTTCTATGCAGCACTGAAAAGTCTATGTTAACACACTACTGTATACAGACAGCATATTAGCAGCTTAGATACAGCTTCTGTGCTTTTGCAGTGTAAAAACAGTTCCAACCAAAATCTTTAATGCTGCGAGGACTACAGAGATATCCAATATGCCAGTGTGTGTGTGTGTGTGTGTGTGTGTGTGTGTGTGTGAGATAGGGAGGTTTGGCGAGCATGTGTCAGCTGTGTTCGACTCCACTTGGTCATGTTAAGCACATGTGTGCCACATGCTCAAACATCTCTATGACTTCCCCTGCTCAGACAAGATGAAGAGGAGGAGTGGGCCTTCCTCCTCCGCAGCCTCATTTAGAGCACACAGCTGTTCATGTCACTATTTTACCACCATGACGGATCCATGGCTAAGTTTTTCCATGCTCAGATCCCAAATGGCCATCGTTAACAAGAGAATGCATGAACATCCCGAGCTGGCATTTGCAGCCGATTGCACTTCCATAATAATTGTAATTAATTCCATAACGCTTATGTAACGGGAGCCAGCTGGTAGATAGCTGTGCAGTGTGTAAACCTCACTCTCCTGACCTCAAGAGGTGCACTAGTGACTGACGCTAGAGGCTGTAGCCTTTAGCCTCCTTGTTAGGGCACCCGCCTCCCACACCGGAGACGCCAGTTAGAATCCATTACGGAGCGGGGCGATCAGGTCCGGTTACAATGGTGTCGTGACCCAGATGGGAGTGAGGTTTAGGGGGGTGAGTGTAACGGGAGGTTTGAGTCCCGTTCGTAGCGGGGCGATCAGATCCGGTTACAATGGTGCCGTGACCCGGATGGGAGTGAGGTTTAGGGGGGTGAGTGTAACGGGAGGTTTGAGTCCCGTTCGTAGCGGGGCGATCAGGTCCGGTTACAATGGTGCCGTGACCCGGATGGGAGTGAGGTTTAGGGGGGTGAGTGTAACGGGAGGTTCGAGTCCCGTTCGGAGCGGGGCGATCAGGGCCGGTTACACTTATTATTAAAGGAACATTCCAGGTTCAATACAAGTTAAGCTAAGTTGACAGCATTTGTGGCATAATGTTGATTACCACAACAAATAATTTTAACTAGCGCCTCGTTTATTTAAAACAAAAGTCAAAAACGAGGTTACATTGAGGCACTTACAATGGAAGTGAATGGGGCCAGTCCGCTAACATTAAAATACTCACTGTTTCAAAAGCATAGCCACAAGACATGAACATTATTCATGTTAACATGATTTTAAGTCAGTGAGCATTTACCAGATTACAGTGTTTACTTGCATTACATTGTTACAACAAAGAAGTTGTAATACTTGATATAACGATACACAAATAAGGTTAGTAAGCAATTTTACCACAATACAATTGTTACCACATATGGACTGGCCCCATTCACTTCCATTGTAAGTGCCTTAATGTAACTGCAATCACTGCTCTTGTGAAATAAATGAGGGACTCATTTATGCCGCAAATACTGTCGATTGAGCCCGTAAAATCCCTTTTAAATATAACGTTCAGCATTGGCAAGATTTTAGAAAAGCTGCAATACCTACAACAGTTACATAAAACAATGCCCAAATAGCTATCTAAGGGTGTGTTCACACTAGGCAGGTTTGGTTCGATTAAAACGAACTCTGGTGCGATTGCTCTGTTAGTGCGGTTCATTTGAACAAGTGTGAACGCTGTCACCCGAACCTTGGTGCGCTCGAGCTGAAAAGTGGGTCTCGGTCCGCTTCCAAACGAACTCTGGTGTGGTTCCATTGATATATGAATGGACCAAAGACGTCTAAACGGACCAAAAACAGGAAGTAATTTGCCTAATACTGACCTCGATTATACCTAGTTCTTCTCATCATAGGAGCTATTTGGTACCAGTTTGGTACTAGCGTCGGGACCGCCCGTCAGACGTCCTTGCAGAATATCTTCGTTTGTGTACAACGGAGGAATTCCTGGCATAGTTTTGACCCCTTTACACATTTTATTAACTCTTCGTTTGTTCTCAGCTTATACCACCATATTTACATCCAAAAAGCGCATTTCACCAGCAATGTTTTGGATGTTCGGTAAGTTCAGTCAAAACATATACGTTATAAAAGCTGTCCAATCAGGTCGTGACTTTTCTCTGATGCCTTTGGTTTTGTATCGTTAGGTTCGGTGTTAAAAATGCCAGTGTGAACGCAAAACAAACCAGGACTAAAAGTATCATTTTCATTTTTGGTCTGGACCAAGAGGACCAAGAGAGCCGAACTACAAGTGTGAACACACCCTTAGAAAGATTATGAACACAAACATTTTAAATGGCTCACAATAAGGCCATTTTTAGAAAGTAAAAAGGGTCAACATGTTAACCTCGTGCAACCCTGTGTCCACATGCGTGGATCTTGTATTTTGGCTTCGCTATACGCAATGCATAATTTAAATTAATTTAAGACAAACGAATGCCGTTCACAAGACTCTAGACTGTCATTTAAGGGTTAAACTTCTGGTGCACTGAGTCAAGTGACACAACAGCATGAAGTCGATTACCGTGAAGCATTTATACGGGCGCAGAGCCAACATAAGTGCCTCTGGTAAGAAATCTCTAAGTTATTTTATTGAAACTTTTTGGGTGTAAAGAGTAGCGTCTCTAGTTTCATTTGATATGCCACTTTAAAAATGTCATGAATTTTTCGTGCATCAGCGCACTGATGTCCACATATGTGGATTTTGGGACATTATTCCCTCAAAAGATGAAGAAGCATGTTAGTTATTTTGTAAAAACTTTCAACTCTAACACATCTGTGAGTCATTTAGCTTCATTTTATTATTCATTTTGTTAGATTTTATTTTGTTATCACTGTACGGTTATATTCATTACTATATTCACGGGGCATTATCATATTGAGAATCAATGGGGTCATCCAAAAAGCTGAAAATTTTGCTTTCAGAGGCTTTATATGGAGTTGGGATGAAAATACGGTGCATTTCAAACTGTTCTGAGACCAGTGCAGATAGACGGGGGTTATTAGGGTTAATAGGTGTTACTAGTTACAAATCAAAAAGTGAAATGGAAAATGCACACAGCAGTCACGCTCGGGTCTCAATCAAGGCCACTTCACACTTACTTAATTTATTATCAGACGCTATTATCACTAATCAATATTATTCTACTATAGTATGGACTTGTCAATAACTCCATATAGTCAAACATAGATTCTCCATTGAGAAAGTATCTACACAGAGAGGCTTCTGGATGGACACGAGACCTCCAGGACCACCTGCGCTTGCCACTCTGCTTCAGCAACATATGCTCCTCTATACAAAGTCCATTAAGATGAGGCAGGAACAACACAGATAACCTCACGTGACCCGTATGCAATGCCAGGTCACATCGGTGCTTCTGCTGCTCAGCTAGGCCATGACATCATCCCTGCAGGATCTACACAGTGCAGCTACTTTAATGAAAAATGCATTAATAAAATGGCTTCAGAACCAAAATACCAAGGACTGATGTTGCCATATTCTGTTTTTTACTTGTTTAATTTAGCAATATATTCTAGTACCATATCATACACAATGTTTTCTGTAAGGTTTACCTTAACCAATTTGAAATAGTTTGAGAGAGTTATTTCCTATTGCGTTGGGGTGGGACTTGTTTGGAGGGCTTGTCCCCTTTTGTTAATGGTCAATCGCCTTTAGTTTACTCCACAATCCGTAACCAGCTTGAACCAGTGACAAAAGCAATGAAGAAACTGTCAAAATGAATTTTAGCCACATCCAATATTCTAATATTTTTGGTCCATTTGCATTCCCTCTAAATATAACATAATAATCCATTTATATTAACATCTAATGTGAGTATTACTAGTAAGTTGAATACATTTCCTATTGCTCATAACTGCTCAGTTCAACTTGGTGGCAGGGGCGGAGCCAGGAGTTTTTCAAAGGAGTGGCCAGGCAGGGGCAAGCGATCAGTCTGTGGTGGTACAGAAAAGTTCAGGCAGCATTTTTATATCGTCAGACTGTGGTGGTGGTGGTGGGTTAGTGGATACAATAACACCCGGGACGGAGAGGTTTGGCGACCTTGGTGTGCGCACATGTTAAGTTTGTACATTTGTACAGAGATGATTTCACCTCTAAAGAACAAAATTGTGCCAAAAAATGAAGAAAAAAAAAAAATGACTAAAACAGCAATTGCGAGTGGGGTGGCCAATGGGGTGGTCAGGCTTCGGTCCATGGTGGCCACGACCACCCCTGACCACCCCCTAGCTCCGCCACTGCTTGGTGGTCAAAAGTTAAGAAACCAACATATTCTTTTTCCAACTAAACTTTATCAAAAGAACTGTACCAACTCAAGAATACAACATTAATACTTCTTTACTATGTTTTTAAGATAAATCTATTCTATTTACTTGCATGAATGTTGATGTGAGTTTGCTGTAAGCTGGTTCGGCGTCAGATGGCTGCAGAGTAAAATATGAACAATTTCATCTTTCAAGCACTATTTAGACTAATGTGTGCATGAACGAAATCTTGCCACAATCCTTTTAGACTGTAGTACCTTTAATTTAGTTTATTTGTTATGTTTGTTACATCCATCATGTCTGCTTGTATAGGTGTGTGTGTGTGTGTGTGTGTGTGTGTGTGTGTGTGTGTGTGTGTGTGAGCGTGTATTTATCACTTTGTGGGGACCAAATGTCCCCATAAGGATAGTAAAACCCGAAATTTTTGACCTTGTGGGGACATTTTGTCAGTCCCCATGAGGATAACAGCTTATAAATCATACAAAATTATGTTTTTTGAAAATCTAAAAATGCAGAAAGTTTTCTGTGATGGTTAGGTTTAGGGATAGGGTTAGGTTTAGGGGATAGAATATAAAGTTTGTACAGTATAAAAACCATTATGTCTATGGAAAGTCCCCATAAAACATGGAAACACAACATGTGTGTGTGTGTGTGTGTGTGTGTGTGTGTGTGTGTGTGTGTGTGTGTGTGTGTGTGTGTGTGTGTGTGTGTGTGTGTGTGTGTGTGTGTGTGTGTGTGTGTGTGTGTGTGTGTGTGTGTGTGTGTGTGTGTGTGTGTGTGTGAGCGTGTATCACTTTGTGGGGACCAAATGTCCCCATAAGGATAGTAAAACCCGAAATTTTTGACCTTGTGGGGACATTTTGTCGGTCCCCATGAGGAAAACAGCTTATAAATCATACAAAATTATGTTTTTTGAAAATCTAAAAATGCAGAAAGTTTTCTGTGATGGTTAGGTTTAGGGATAGGGTTAGGTTTAGGGGATAGAATATAAAGTTTGTACAGTATAAAAACCATTATGTCTATGGAAAGTCCCCATAAAACATGGAAACACAACATGTGTGTGTGTGTGTGTGTGTGTGTGTGTGTGTGTGTGTGTGTGTGTGTGTGTGTGTGTGTGTGTGTGTGTGTGTCTGCGAGTGTGTGTGTGTGTGTGTGTGTGTGTGTGTGTGTGTGTGTGTGTGTGTGTGTGTGTGTGTGTGTGTGTGTGAGCGTGTAGATCACTTTGTGGGGACCAAATGTCCCCATAAGGATAGTAAAACCCGAAATTTTTGACCTTGTGGGGACATTTTGTCGGTCCCCATGAGGAAAACAGCTTATAAATCATACTAAATTATGTTTTTTGAAAATGTAAAAATGCAGAAAGTTTTCTGTGAGGGTTAGGTTTAGGGGTAGGGTTAGGTTTAGGGGATAGAATATAAAGTTTGTACAGTATAAAAACCATTATGTCTATGGAAAGTCCCCATAAAACATGGAAACACTACAAGTGTGTGTGTGTGTGTGTGTGTGTGTGTGTGTGTGTGCGTGCGTGTTTTTAAACAAGATGCAGTCCCAGTGAGAGCAAAAAAAAGTGAGAGAGTATGGGGAATAAGGTAAAATGTTGGTGAAGTTTTTATAAGAAAAAAAAAATCGATTTCACTGATGTCCAAAAAAAAAATAAAAAAATTAAAAAAATATCGACATAATATCATGTGTAAAGCCACAATTGATGCCCGGGTCAAAATTGACCCCTGAATATTTATATCTCTTAAACAATTTTAGTAAAAATCTGAAAAAAAACAAAACAATTATGTGTATTTTGATAGTCTTGACAAAGCCCTAAAGTTTGGTTCCTGTATTAAAATCTATGTTGTATTTAAAAAAACTATATTATTGTGACCCTACCTCTTATGGGTCAAAAATGACCAGAACGCAATAGCAAAATGTTCCATGGTTTGTACTACAGTTACCATATTAGAGCCATGATATTCATAGTAAAACCACAGTTTTAATACAGGAAAACCATGTTAACTATGAGAATGAAAATTCCTAATTTTGCCATAAAAAAAAAAAAAAGTTAATCTAGTAATACTAACCATGTTTTTTTTTTTTTTAAGTATAATAATTTTATTACAATAGTTTTGGGTTCCCTGTATTATTACTAGGGTTTTACTGTGAATATCATGGATAAATGTGGTAATGTATCTAGAAGTGGAGGAGGTGTAGTGGTCTAAAGCACATAACTGGTAATCTGGTAATCAGAAGGTCGCTGGTTCGATCCCCACAGCCACCACCATTGTGTTCTTGAGCAAGGCACTTAACTCCAGGTTGCTCTGGGAGAATTGTCCCTGTAATAAAAGCTCTGTAAGTCGCTTTGGATAAAAGCGTCTGCCAAATGCATAAATGTAAATGTAAACGTGATTTTACTACAAATGCAATAGTTCAACTATTTTGGTTTGTAGTAAAACCACAGTTAAGTTTCGTAAGGGACACATAAAGGCATTGCAAGGAAACGCAAAACCACTTTATAAAATAAACTCCCCCCTGTCCTCTACGGGCCTCCGTAGGTATGTCACTCCAACTTTAAATGGTCAAAAATGAATTGGCATTTCACCTTTTCACAGTCAAATCAATTCTTGCTCCATTTTTCTCATTGAATTTCCTGTTTCAGTCGGAAATATGCCATGGAAGTTAAATGGATTGAGAACGGCATTTCATTGATTATTGTCATTTAGATGCTTTCAAAGACAGAAGACATGACCTAAAATCCACCAAACTCACATTTTGATTTCATGGGGACTGTACTACAGTATCAAGATTAAATGCAAGATAGTTTTCCTGCTAATAAAGCAATATCTCCAAGGTCCCATCTGTGCATCTGTTCCTCAGTTATCAGGTTCTCCTAACACTTTCTGGTGTCTAATAAAGATGTTCAAGACCACACATGATGGACGAAGCTCACTCTGATCTCAGTGATTGATCATCTCCACCAGAGTAGGTTTGCACCAGCTGTGTATAAGGTCTCACTTTAGATGAGACATTAAGTTCACACTAAGGACTTAGACTGAAGCCTGTCAACCAAAACATGAGCTCATTGATGTCATAAAATATCAGTCTGCTTTTTTATTCCATCCATTACTCCTGGTCGGATGCTTCCGTAAATATTTAGTTTATATGTAGGGTTACGTCCTACCTAAGTTTAATGGTGCAATGCTCACATATTAAGTAGTGTGTAAATTGTGACTTAGTGCCCATTTATGCCACAACTAGGCTAAGTTGTAACTTACGTATAGCTGGTGCAACCGGCCCCTGGACATTAAGCTTCAGTCTCCATGGTCAGACTCAGCATCTCCACCTGTGTATGCTGTGAGCTCCACTCGTGCGTGAGGCCACCTCAACAGTAAGCAATGGAGATCAACAGACCGCTGCACTGGAGGGCCCAATGAACCGTGAATCCTGGCAGTTCAGATTTACACATCCTCACGGACAGCTCGAGGAAGCGAGGGAAATTAGCCATGTCGAAGGACAAGCCTACGCTCAGGGATGTTCTTCCTTCAGAATGCTGCAGACGTCTGCATGAGGGTATATCATTCCAGAGAGGGTCTTTAATGAAGGGTTTGCTAGCACTGGATACATGATTAATCATATACAGGCCTTGATTCCAGGAATCAAGGGCACCACAGTTACATCCCAAAACATAATGAACTCAAACTGAAAATGTCTGGAATGGAACATGATTTTTTCCATCCACCCATCCATCCATCTAGCTATCTATATCTAACAACAAGCTACAACACAATAGCAATGTCTAGCAACACCTAGTAACCAACCAAAACACCCTAGCAACCAGCCAGAATAGCTTGTCAATGTCAACCATCACACTCTAGCAACTCCTAGCAACCACCAAAGCACCTTAGCAACCATCCAGCACAGCTTGGGAAAGCCTAGCAACCAGCCAGGACACTCTAACAACCCCTAGCAACCACCAACATAACATATGAACAAGCCAGAACAAATTGGCAATGTCTAACAACCAGCCAGAATGCCCTAGCAACATCTAGAAAACACTAAAACACCCTAGCAACCAGCTAGAATGCCCTACAAATGCCTAGCAACCAACAAAACACCCTAGCAACCATCAAGCATAGTTTGACAAGGCCTAGCAACCAGCCAGGACACCCTAGCAACACCTAGCAACCACCAAAACACACTAGCAACCATCCAGAACATCCTGGCAATGCCTAGCAACCAGCCAGAACAACCTAGCAACCACTTAGTAATCTCTGTGTGTCTGTCTGACCACACAGCCTTTAAAAACGTTCAACTTTAAAAACGGTTTGAAACAAGGCTGTAACACGGTTCAAATTGGCAAGGAGGAGGCGGGAACACACACACACGGCAGCTGCGTGTGGCTCTCTCTCTCGAACTGCCACATCTGGCTCAGCCTTATCCCTCTCCACGGCTGATTAGCCCGATTGGGGGCTGGCCATGCACACTCACACTCAGTAATGTATGAGAGCTAAATGGACACTTTGTTCTGAAGAAAGCACATGACTGTGAATCAGAAGGTCACTGGTTCGATCCCCAGAGCCACCACCATTGTGTCCTTAAGCAAGGCACATAACTCCAGGTTGCTCCGGGGTTATTGTCCCTGTAATAAGTGCACTGTAAGTCGCTTTGGATAAAAGCGTCTCCCAAATGCATAATGTAAATTTAAAGAACTCACAGTGGGGGATGGGGGAACTCTCTATTCTGCGGGATAACCATGGACTTGGCAACCCTGCGGTTTCTAGCTCGCTCTCTCTCTCTGTCTCTGTCTTTCATTAACCCCCCCACACCCTTAACCGTCTGTTTTTCCACAGCTTGTCTCTCTCTCCCTCCACAGTCCAGCATTTGAGGCACATATGAACAGCTGCTGGTCTGTATGAAACTCTTTCTGGCTGTCAGGCTTTGTCACGTGCCCACCAGCAGATATCCAATCACACTCAGCTGTCTTCTGCGCTAGAATGATCCTTTCACTCTGACCGTTAACATACAACGGAAAGTGTGTCAACTGTCATCTGATCATAAGAAAATGTCTGACATGAGAAGGATGGGGGAAGGGACACATCTCTGACTCACAGGAAACCGTTAGGAGCATTCAGAGTGAACAAATGTTAAAATCCGTGCAAAACAGCATTTTTGAAACCCATTTGATTGATGAATGGGAATTCTCTTACTTCCCATTCCTGATCTATAGTTCCAAGTGTGGAACATGTACGTGCTTTGTTGTGATCATGGAGGACGCCAGGTTCATTCTTGCATATTTCTTGTGGAATTGTGACACTAATACATGGATTTTTGGACAAATACATGCTATTTTCTATGTGTAAAATATGAACAATATGCATCAAATGGTTACTGATATTTACTTATATATTATATTAAATATTTAGGACTGAAATGGAAAGTGCTAACAGGGTAAATGCATTTAAAAAATGAAATAATTCACTACAGAAACAGTACTCTGCCATGTTGAAAGCTAATTATACTCCCAAGTTTCCCAGTTGTAATTAGCCTACGATTTTATGGGGCATTCGTCCGAGTAGGAACCTTGTGTTTAAGATAATTCTGATAAAAACATTTCTGATAGCAAACCTGGATAATCGTTTTGTCTTTTGTGCATTAATTTAGCGTCCATCGAGAAATGATTGGAATGTGAAAAATGGAGGTTTACACACCAGAAGAGCCCAAACTGAATGGGAGTTTGGAAAATAATGCCTAAATAGCTACATTACAGTTATATTTGGCAGATATTTTGGCTATTTTTAGAACTGCTTGGTAGATTAACATGATTTAATTTGTGATTTTTGTGCAAATAATATTAAAAAATTTAAATAATTATGAAATGCATCAGGTGATTATTCGGCTAGGCCAATATATAGTCAATCCCTATTAGTAATGAACACTTGTTTTTTACCATATTTACTCTAAATTTAATAAACACTATGCAAAACATATATTGATCACCCATTGACAAAGCTGTTGGTACATTTTAGAACTGATACAAGGAGAACTACAATTAAAAATAAATGTTGTAAAAGCAGCCAATGCATATCGACAATCTCAGTATGGCCAAATATTAGCTGATTAATCGGCCTGACCAATATATCAACATTATATCGTCCATCTTCCACTCTGTTAAATGTCGACATCTACACTATCTATTAAAAAATGAATCATTACAATTGATTGTAAACAGGGTCAATTTTGTTTTCATGTTGACTTCTAAAAATAAAGACGAGCACATGCTACAGAGCTCTGAGAATGGCATCTCTGTGACCTTCATGCATTTAACATTCTCATAAAACGAACAATTTCTACAGACGCAAACTCATAAACCAAAGCCATTAAAGATCTCCAAAACACTACAATTTTGATGCATTTAGCCCTCGTGCGACCGCCGGGAGGCACCTGTTCTGATAAATGTGCTCATTAGCCTTTAACAACAGCAGCCAGGTAATCACTTCCTGTCATAGTTGTGCTGTGTTTTACACCAGGGGGGAATTGTGGGAAGATGAGTTGGTTTATTTGTTCCCTAGAGGAAGTGATTAAAGTCTGATGTTTTTAAAAGTATTGTTCACCCCAAAATGAAGGTTCTGAGATCATCTACTAACCCTCATGTCGTTCCAAACACTTATTATTTCCTTTCTTCCATAAAACAACTGTATTCAGGAGATGTTTGGCTGAATATTTAAACTGCTGTTTTGCATACAACAAAATTGATGGTGATTGTTATTGCCGAGCTAGAAAAGAACAAAAAAGCATCCTAAAAGTAGTCCGTACAACTTGTGTTTGATATTCCAAGACTTAATGAGCCATGTGATAACATAGTCATGGATCGTGTTTACATGCACAGCAATATGCTGATAACCATCACATCATGCTTACATGTGTTTTGAAACCATGTGATTATTCTCTGCTTCTGACCTCAAAAACGTAACAGGTGTGGCTGCACAATTAACCGTAAAAGTAATGGAGATCAAAATTATCCATCCATCCATCCATCCATCCATCCATCCATCCATCGTCAACCGCTTATCCTGTGTACAGGATCCCAGCTAACATTGGGCGAAAGGCGGGGGACACCCTGGACAGGTCGCCAGTCCATCGCAGGAGATCACAATTATGAATGTCGTAATTAACTAATAATGCAAACTCCATTTAAGTCTACCGCAGTCCTGTTGCATCCATAAGGGTCTCAAAGGTGTTTCTGAAGCGGTTGAGTATTTAAACAAATCGCAGACATGTCCATTGAGCAATGGAACAGCAATGGCGAATCAGAGACATCGTGTTTACATCGGAAGTTACAGTATAGCCACAAGAAGTTTACATTATACTGGTTAACATGATTGTACCGTGGAGTGGTGGTGGTGTAGTGGGCTGAAGCACATAACTGTTAATCAGAAGGTTGCTGGTTCGAGCCCCACAGCCACCACCATTTTGTCCTTGAGTAAGGCACTTAACTCCAGGTTGCTCCGGGGGGATTGTCCCTGTAATAAGTGCACTGTAAGTCGCTTTGGATAAAAGTGTCTGCCATATGCATAAATGTAAATGTACCGTGATAAAATGAGCGATTTGCAAGGGTTTACAAGATAACAGGGTTTACCACTGTTATGACATCATGACAACGAAGTTGAAATATTGGAATTAACGTAAAAGAAAACATTAGTAGGTGATTCACCGTGCTTGGAGACAATATAGACACGCGTCCTCTTTCAGGCCGATTCTTAAGATCTCCAGTTGATTGGAAATTGTTAATTATTGTCCTGATGGTGGAAATGGGCATTTTCAATGCATTAGCTTTCAATGCATTTTCTTTTGGCCACTTCCCATTTTGTGAAGCTCAACAACCTTTGCCGCACATCATAACTTTATTCTTTAGTCTAACCCACTGTGATTGATGATTAAGGGAATTTGGCCTGTGTGTTGTCCTCATATTTATACCCCTGTGAAACAGGAAGTCATGGCTGAACAATTGCATGTTCCTAGTCACCCAGGTGCGCTAAAGAAATGTAAAATATGAATGGCAATGTACTTCAGATATATTTTACTCATTAGAATTTCTAGGGGTGACAATAATTGGTGTTTTGGAGAAAAATATTTAATAATGAAATATTTTCCCTCTTTCAATTACTTCATTTAAAGTTTCGATTTTTGTGAATTTTTTTAATGAACGATCAAAAGGATTAACAATGCCGATTTTTTTACACAGACTTCTTTTCTCCTATTTACCAAGGGTGCCAATATTTTTGGCCATTTTAATACTATTGTTTATAAGAGGGGGGGGGTTCTGAAAAAAATAGACACATTTTTGGCAATTTGTCCACAGTATGTGTAAAATGCAAGCTTTTAAATTTGAGCGTGAACAATTGCAGGCGGCAGCCCAAAATGCCTCCAGAGTTGAAGAGGTTGCTTAACTTGTATTGAACCTGGAACATTCCTTTAAGCATAATCAGTGTAAGATCCTGCATGTAAACGTGCTTCCTGCAAATCTTCCCTTCAGCCGAAGCTTACACGCCTCATTCGCGCTTGTGTTCAATTAAAAAACGGTGCCTTTTTTGATTGCATCACGCCAGGTTTGATGTCATTGTTGTCACGTGACTGATTGCAAAAGACTTGAAAAAAACATCTTTGTCATGAGGGTGAGTAAATCATGAAAGAATATGCATTGCCAAAGCACTCACACAAGTGGGAATAAACTCTAGTAGTTGGGAGACGTTGAGCGTCTGTAGAAGTGTTCACACACATCCTCTTTCAAACACATGTTCGATAGCAGCGTTGCTTTGATCGCGCTGTTTCACTGACAGAGAAAGTAGTAACCTTGTTGTCACATCAACAGTGTCTGGTTTTACACCCCACTTTGACAGCCCATCTTTTTTCTACACCCTTTATCTCAACTTTTGCCATCACTTTCTTCATTCTCTCTACGTCTAGTCTCTCCCTAGTGGAAATGTTATTGCTCGGAGGTTGCTCTGTGATAGCCGAGGACACTTAAAGAGATAGTTCACCTGTCTAAAAATAACTGCTACATCAAATGCAGTACATACTCTTGACAGTATACAAACATGGACTCGGCTATCTTGTCTTCCTTCTATCTAGACCGACTTTAAGTCAGCACGCTCTGATTTAATGAGATTGTCTCTGACTGATCAAGCACTGTGTTCCTATAAACACTGTCTCATTGATCAAATCTGCCACTGTTGCATGCGATGGGTTTGTTCCATTAGTGAAGCCCCTGCAATCACGCCATACATTGTCACTGTGACTGAATACAATCTAATCTCAGCTCAGCTACAGCATCTATGATGAATTAGCTTTCAACCATTAATTCTCTCTACATGATATTAACTCGCCAAAGCACACAATAACATAATTATCACATGCTGATAAATACATTTAGCAATGGGGTAAAAAGAGAATAATTATCGTATGTGGTAATTAAGAGCACTTTACGAATGACGATGTGTTCAGAACTGCAGAAACAAGAGAGAGAGAGAGAGAGCGAGAGAGATAGTAAACCTTAGCAACTGAGACAGTTCAAACTTTACATTTGTGAGTCTTGCAAAACCATGTGCATGTCACAGCTTTCCGAATCCTATAATAGTAGGGGACGACTTTGATATTTTTCATTCGTATTGAAGAGGAAATCTTTACCTGATTTTTTAGGGTTAGGTTTAGGTTTAGGGGTTGGGTTATAGTTTCTCTGACCAGTCAGGTAGCGCTTTCCCAATGAATATTACTGAGTCGTCCAATCAGGTATCACTTTACTTATTAATGAAAATGACTCTTCCCCTGCCATCCTATTGTGTTTTGGAAATGTTTTATTTTTTTTTTTGCAATTCCCATTAATGTAAATGATGATTCTCATAACTGTAATACAAAACTTGTCACTGTATTAAAGGGATAGTTCACCCTAAAATGAAAATTCAGTCATTGTTTACTCACTCTGTGTTGTTATAACCCATATGACTTTCTTTCTTTTTCTTAACAAAAAGGGAGAAATTGTGAAGAAAACTAAATGTGCTCAGTGATGTCATGCAATGGCGATTTATGGTGACCACCTCTTTGAGCTTTAAAAGAACACAAAAGTATAATTCAGAAGTCTAATAAATTATTCCACGTGACTTATGATTGTTATGAACGTACACAATAAAGTTTGGTGAGAAACAAACTGAAATCGAATGTTTTATTTAGTAAAAATTGTCTCTGACCATTGATCTCCTGTGCGCATTCATGACGAGAGCAACCGTTCATGCAGCCCCCTCGCAACAATGGGGCGTTCAAGCGAAAACTGTTTTGTTTATCTAAAAACAGGTCCTGCACAGCGATAGTGACGACAGAACACAACACAGCTGCACAAAAACAGAGAACAGAACTCACTAAACATGTCTGAAGAGTTTGTAGTCGAAGAACTGATGCATTTCTATGCCCAGCCTTATGTTTGGAAAGTTTTTGGACCGGTCCCAGTTCACAACGGCGATACCGAAAGTAGAAAACAAGCGATCGATAGAATGTACCGTGGCTCAATATTGCTGGTTAGGACAAAAACTCTGATTACCATAGAAAATAAAAATAAGGCTGGGCATAGAAATGCATCAATTCTTCAACTAAAAACTCTTCAGGCATTTTTTGTAAGATCTGTTATTTTTTGGTGTGCAGCTGTGTTGTGTTCTGTTTCTTTCTTTTGATTTTGGGTGAAATATGATAATTGATATCACTGATAATATACTGATGATGATGTTACTACAATAAAAAAATCACCAGGTTAAAATACATAAATGCTCTCTGCTTGCATGAACATTATGTATGAATATGAAGATATATTGCCTGTATTAAATAAAGCATGAACACCTCAAAAGCATGAAAAAAAAAACTTTACTGATCATATTTTCCATAAAGTAAAGTGCAACTGTTCAGTTTAGAGACACACCTGCCTACAAAACATATTTGTGTCACAAAACCAAGAGAGTTGCCCAAGTAGACAGCTTCTCATGATGCCCAAAAATGCTGGATATGTACTATAAAAAAAAAATAATAATAATAATATTATATATATATATATTACTTATATGACTGAATGAAACTGACTAGGTTATGCCAATGACAACTGTTTGGTTCAGATCAGTTTAAAACATTGCATTAAGATATAAATTATGCGTTTTTACGTTTTACAGTGTGCCCAAAACGCGGTCTGTCTAGGGAGATCACCATGTTTTGAAACACAACTCCAGACACAGTCATGTGAAAGTTGTTGTAGGTGCACAAAGAAGATCTTGTAATACTTCTTACCTCCTGGAAAGAGACTCCCGGCGCAGCAGACCGTCATCAAGGACACAAAATGCGCACAGACCGCGGGCAGAAGCGCAATGCTCAGGCTGTGCCGGGTGGACATGGTGCCCGGCTGCAGATCCGCACGGATCACGGCTGCACGACCATGATATAGAGAAGACTTCCTGAAATCTGAGCGACTCCCGTTAAGAACGTTTGGACGCGCTCTCCGCTGATCCAGCGCCAGACATCAGCTCTCCAAAAGAGCGCACAAGCGTTACGAACTCATGCAGCTTCATATAACGGTGCATTGAGTGTGTGTGTGAGAGTGAGAGAGAGAGAGAGAGAGTCTGTTGCCAGCGCTGAAACGGAAGCAGTTCTCCAGCTGTGTTGTTGTCAGTCAGAGCGACCATGTGCTCTGTGTGTGTGCGCGCGCTGAGATCGTCTGGTTTTGAATTGGCTAAACGTGAAAACGCACCGGGGATCATAATCTGCACTTTATATTAACTTTCATTATTAAGTCACTAACAAACATAGTGCACGGGGCTTTTTGTCACACCGTTTAATCCAGTAAAAAGTGTAATAAATAAGTACAGTTGAACACACGTTAACCTTTTGTGACAACATGCCCCAATAGCAGGTCATGTCACACTGAATGGGGTAAGCTGTCACAGTGGAGCCTGACATATAACAACCTATTTAATTTTTTTACAGCATTGAAATTTAAACATTAACAGTTTAACAATTATAAAACATTAAAAAAAAGTCACAATATAGCAACAATGTAAAAGGTAGCATATAAAAATATCATAACCTTCCTTTGTCCATCAAATCTTGCTGAATAAATAACATTTATAATATTGATTTGACTAAAATGTATTAAATGTTATTTTTATTAAGTTTAATTAATTGTGTGTGTGTGTGTGTGTGTGTGTGTGTGTGATGGTGTAAATATAAATATACATACACACACACTGGTGGCCAAACGTTTGGAATAATGTACAGATTTTGCTGTTATGGAAAGAAATTGGTACTTTTATTCAGATACTCAGGTGACCTTTCACCCCACACTTCCTGTAGCACTTGCCATAGATGTGACTGTCTTGTCGGGCTCTTCTCACGCACCTTACAGTCTAGCTGATCCCACAAAAGCTCAATGGGGTTAAGATCCGAAACACTTTTTTCCAATTATCTGTTGTCCAATGTCTGTGTTTCTTTGCCCACTCGAACCTTTTCTTTGTTTTTCTGTTCTTTGCAATTCTCCCAATAAGTCCTCCTGAGTCTTCTCTTTACTGTTGTACATGAAACTGGTGTTGAGCAGGTAGAATTCAATGAAGCTGTCAGCTGAGGACATGTGAGGTGTCTATTTCTCAAACTAGAAACTCTGAAGTACTTATCCTGCAATTTATCATGATTACTCAAGGATAAGGTGTTGGAGTGATGCTGCTGTCTAGATTTGATCAAAAATAACTTTTTTCAAATAGTGATGGTGCTGTTGTTTTACATCAGTAATGTCCAACTATTTGTGATCAGTTGAAAGCCACTTTGGTGAATTAAAGTACCAATTTCCTCCCAAAACGGCAAAATCTGTGAATTATTCCAAACTTTTGGCTGCCGTTGTATATTTATTTATTTATTTCATATCATATATAGTTAAAATAACAATTAAATAAATTCTTATTAATAACATTTTTTTAATTTCTAATAAATAAAATTAGTACAATTTTAAACACAAGTGGCAATTCTTCCATAACAATATGAAAACCAACCTGATAATTATATATAAAAAAATGTAAAAAAAATAAATAAATTGTTTGGAGGAAAAGTCAGAATAATGGTATTACATTAATGTTATGTATCATTAGATTGCCTACAGTTTGTTCTATGAAATAAGCATCTTTGTCATTTCAAAAAGGTGTTTTTAATGGGAACATTTCATGACATCACATATAGCTAAAATAATAATAATAATATATTATTATTTTAAAAAAATATGTACATTTATAATAAATTAAATGTATAAAATCTTAAACAAGTGACAGTTCTTCCATAAAAATATGAAAACAAACCAGATATTTATGAAAAAATTATTTTTTTAATTATATAGTTGACCTTTGCCTGCATGTATGCTACTGTGATTTAATGATGTTATCAGAATGATCCTACTTCCCTTTTATATAGTCGTAATTATGAGTACGTCACGATCAAGTGCTTTGTCGGAAATAATACGAGACATGTAGGACGCCAGGTTCATTCTTGCATATTTCTTGGGGAACTCTTATTTTGACACCATAATACATGTTAGTGAGATTGCTGTAGAATTACATTGTGGTTATATACAGTGTAAAAATGTTCAATATGCATAAAATGGTTACTGATATACGTAAATGTATAAGACCAGTTAGCGATAACAAAGTAAAGTAAAGGGGCGGCTGTGGCTTAGATGGTAGAGTGAATCGGCTACTAATCGCAGGGTTGGTGGTTGGGCAAGACACTGAACCCCAAGTTGCTCCCAATGGCAGGCTTGCACCTTGCATAGCAGCTCTGGTGTCACTGGTGTGTGTGTGAGTGTATGTGTATGTGTGTGTGTGTGTGTGTGTGTGTGTGTGAATGAATGGGTGAATGAGTCACAGTGTAAAGTGCTTTGAATACCGCTAAGGTTAAAAAGGCGCTTTATAAGTGCAGACCATTTAAATGCATTTAGACAAATAAATAAAATCTGTCATTGACTACAGAAAACATACTCTCCTCCGCCATATTGAAAGGAATTTTATTTTCGTTTTGCATAGAATTCACAAAACTCTTTTTTCTCTAATTTAAGGTCTTTGAAACCAACATACTAAACCACTGCTAGAGACTGCTTTTGACTCAAAACATTAGAGTTAACTGAGATATAGTAACAACTTACTCATGTGACAACCGGCCCTGGACTCCACTAAACACAAGGACAGTAGTGCATGCATGAAATAACCATATATGCATGATGGAGCACATTATTGAAATGTTGCAACACAAAAAGGACATGCACACACATGCAATATGTAAGACTGCATGTGCAGGAAATATAAGTACACAATAATCAACAACATTTGGTGTGATGCTTTATGAGTGAAAAACAGCCTGAATTCTCATCTTGAAAGAGCCAAAAAGCAACAAATAAAAATCAGAGATTTCTTCACTCTGTTCTTGTGTTACCCCGATTTCAAAAGACTCGAGAGGAAAGGATCCAACTTTAAGAGACAGCAGAAATCCATTTAAAACATGTCCTTATTCCAAAGACGTTCCCGTTCTGCTCCTGGGCGGTGGGTGGGGGGGGGGAGTGTAATAACTAAAACCCACCACTTAGACAGCTATTAGCTTCTCCCCGAGAATGGTTTAATGAAATATTCAATCATGAATGAATGAGAGAATATATCAGAATGACTATATTACTTACAGTAGCCTATGTCATGTTCTTCTTAGATCACTCACAGTTTGATCTGTGAAATGAGTGCCTTTGCCATTTCAAAAAGGTGTTTTTAATGGGCAACTTTCATGACATCGTTTGGTAAATTAGGCAGACACCAACTTTGACAGGTTGTGTGACATGCCCTCATCCATAAAAGAAAACACGACTTAGACTACCGATGCTCTAAATACAGGTTATGGGTTTGGTATTGTGTTGGGTCGCTACTTGATGTACAATCTGGGTGCTAAAGCATAACCATGAATATATGAAGTCTGGAGCTGGTTCACAAACCCACCTTAACTGGGGTGATTGGGTCCAAACTTACAAAAGACAGTCCATCTGGGAGACAGGGTCTCTTGTTTCATGAAAGCCTTTGAGATATCCTACTCTTCATTCAGCATGTTATTTTTAAAAGTTTGTTAAACCCTGTTGTATTTAAGGAACCACAATAATTGTCTGAGAAAAAGCAATTTATGGGTTTACATTGTTGGTTCGGTTCTAGGTCGGAGATGCATTGCTATGCGACAATAGTAATCACCATCCTGCTATAATTCATAACTGCTCTTCAACTGTGGCCAAAAAAGTTTCTCATGAGTAATATTCATCTATCCATCCAGCTGAAATGTATTCTATTTCCTGTTATTTAGGATTGTGTTTTAAAGGTTCTGTTATATTTATTAGCATCAAACCCAAAGCCAAAAACACTGGGGGAAAGTCTCTTGCAAAAATACATGAATATTTCTCTTGACGTTAAGAACAGGCTCTTCGTTTTGTTGGCCTGGAAAGCACAATCGTTTCTGACATTTGTTGTTAAAGTTTGAAAGTGTTATTAAAATTAGTTGGAAAACAAGAACATGTTTTTTGAAGCACAAATCTGCATTGACGATGCTTGCGAGCAAACGGTAAGCCTTGGGGGCTGTTCACTGTTCGAAAAGCGTTCTGTCTGTGCAAAGTTTTAATTGTTCATCTATGTACACCTGCATCAAATGGATGGCTTTGGCCATTGTGTTTCAATGTTTCAGCATGAAAGATGCCTTGTCAAGTTAAACTATAGTTGAACTATAAAAAATGCGTCTCGAGACCCCTTTTTCAGTTCCAATCGATTGTGCCCCGTCTAGCTGTTTGCAAAAATGTGTCCCACATGAGCGGCCCTTTACGCCCAAAACAAATTTACGGAAGTCCATTGAACACAAATGATTTTAGCTACTTTACCTTAATTTTGTGTATTGTCGCATCCCCAAATGTGTCAAGCTGCAATTCAACATGTTGCCACAAGGGCCGATTTCACAAAATCGGGTCAGTTTTCGTTTTCAGGTCAACAGCTGTCATGGCTGCGCAACAGTTTGAAGAAAATCTTGCTGAGAAAGTCACAAAAGTCAACAGGTTTATAGCGAGTTACCTGAATAATAACACAAGCTACCTTATTTTGAACATCCAGATTAATGGCACAGACATTTAATGGTAACTTAATTATCGCCCCTTTGAGTACTGAGGTTACCACTACAGTAACCAGGGCTGGACTGGTAATACCGGGCATTTAACCGGTGGGCCGGCGCAATTTGTGTCCGATCAGGAATGGAATGGTCACCGGGAGAACCGAGTGGACAGGTGGCTCGGCCGCGAAACGTGCCGAATGTGCTGCGATAAGCAAAATGAGCCGCCACGTTATGCAGAACGGACCACAAAACGGCGCTGCGATATGCAGAAAAGGACAGCGTACACCAACAAGCCGCTCATAAACGGCAAAGTTTAAACTCTTATTTTAGCGCAGTGGATTATAGACTGGTAAGAAGTGTCACTTCACAGCTGCCGGTATGCATACAGGGCAGATTAGCGTTTACACCTGTCCTTTTCTGCATATCGTGCTGCCATTTTGTTGTCCGTTCTGCATAACATGGGGGCTCATTTTAGCCTATCACAGCCTATTCAGCCTGTGGGCCGCGGGCAACCCACCGGCCAGTCCGCCCCTCATCGGCAACTGATCGGCCCCAAAGTGCGTCGGCCCACTGGGAAAATGCCCGGTATGCCAGATTACCAGTCCAGCCCTGTTCAAGAACAAAGAAAGAGTTCCAGGTAACAATGGCATAGTAAAATGGCACATTAAACAGAAATGTGACATGACGTGAATGCATCATTAGTTTCAAAACATACTTATTTTATGCACATGCTTCTAGCTAAACAAGCTTATTTTTGTGCGTTGTTGCATTCCAAAATGCGTTCTGCAATTGAGAGTACAAATTGCATTCTCAGCAATGCCACAAGGGGCACTATGGCACACATTTGTGTTCTAAGAACTCACAGAACTCTTTTTCTATTGCTAGTTTTCTCTTCCAGGTCAACTGTCATGGCGGAGCAACAGTTTGAAGAAATTCTCGCTCAGTCATACCCTGATAAATACCTTAAATCAGTTTATTCCAAAAATATTGAGATTTTAAATCATCAGGTTGTTCTTTGCTTTTGACGTCAAAATGTGTACAGTCATGCGCACAACACTTGTGCATATTGGATAAGCATTTAAGAAAGTCGGTAAAGGTTTTTACATGCAAAATCAGTTTATGATTAAGCTGTTTATGACCTTAAACTGATCGGTGTAAGATTGTGCATGTACACATGCTCAGAATGTTTAGCTAGCAACCACAACAACAACACACCAGTTTCATTTTACGAAACACATTAAGCAAGACGGAATATGATTTTTGTAATAAGTTACTGCAAGCATTCAGGTTATCACTTGCATTAGAGAAGAGAACATTGCCCAGTCATGGCCCGTCTATGCAGGCACGTGTGGGACGGTTTTGGCCACTGGTCCACTCCCTTCAGAAAGCACAATAGCTTCTTTCACCCTACATGAGTGCTCGGCTCCATTAGCAATGCATTCAAATTCCTTTTACTCTCTACTAATGGCTCCGAGACATGGACGGAGAGAGGGCAGTGATGTCATAATGTGCACACAGAACATGGAACTATACAGTGTGAAAGGAAGAGAGGAAGATCAGGACTCTTAATATGTTCTTAGAGTGTTCTGTTTTTGGCTAGTAGGCTATTAGAGATGAGGATTGGTTCCTTAGTGTGCCCTTTTATGTCCTGTCTCATATGATATAATTAGGCATGGGTAGATAGCTCAGATAGAGAGAGAACGAACCTTCTTGAGAGCAACTGTAGCAGAAGCTACCAAAGACTGAATAGCCAATCACTGACAATTTCCAGTGGGTTTATCATGTTGCTGGGCGGCAGTCTTTACCCTAAAGACCATGATATAAAACATTTGATGTGGCTTTGTGGCTTTTTGTCCATGTATAATTGCTCCTAAAATGTTTTTTAAAAAATATACACATATTTCGATTTTACATAGTCTTTCTCTTTGAGGAAATGGAACAAAAATATCAAATGTTCTCTAGAATGAGAATGTCTGTCCCTCTACTAAAAGTAAGGTTCACGGGCAGTGTGAACACAAAAAAGTAAGTGCCTTTGATACCGCCCCAATACTCATGTTATTGCCTCCTTATGGCAAATCGCTTTTGCTCTGTTCTTCATTTGTAAGTCGCGTTGGATAAAAGTGTCTGCTATGTTGATAAATGTAAATGTCTTGTTTCAACTGGAAATACTTCAACAGAGAGAAAAAAAATGCACACGTCAAGTGATTTCATGGGTCTTTAGTGACCCGGGGCGACTGTGGCTCAGTTGGTAGGGTGGCTCGGCCACTAATTGCAGGATTGGTGGTTCTAATCCTGGCCCGCATGACTCCACAAGTGTCCTTGGGCAAGACACTGAACCCCAAGTTGCTCCCAATGGCAGGTTAACACCTTGCATGAAGTATGAATGTGTGTGTGAATGGGTGAATGAGTCAACAGTGTAAAGCGCTTTGAATACAATTAAGGTTAAAAAGGTGCTATATAAGTGCAGACCATTTACACGGGACATAATTACTCCCCTGTACTTAATACATTTTTTGGAGTTGTACCCACACCTCCTCATTATGCCTCAATCCCTCTCTCTTATAAAAAGTGTAACATAAACATAAAATGGCAAAATTGCAAGAAACAAATATATAACCGTTTAAGTACCAAAAGTGTATAGGGTAATTAGACTGGGAAGAGAAATCGGTCCAGGATTTTACATAGCAACTGGCTCAATCTAGTTTATCGCGGACCATTTGGCCCGTTTCGCTGCCGACCCACCAGCCCACTCGATTCTCCCGATGGCCAGTCCGCCCCTGATCGGCCCCAAAGTGCATCAGCCCACCGGGAAAATGCCCAGTATGCCAGATTACCAGTCCAGCCATGGACCCTAGGTAAGAGTGTCATTTTCATTATTTTCATTTCCATAAATTATATTTGTATTTTTATTTCACATTTATATAAGTTTACTATCACAGGATATAAATGTCTTTGTTTATTACAAGTGAAATGAGTACTACATTCAATCAAATAAATAGTATATCATGTTAATTTTCTGTACAACATCGAATCAACGATGCTGAATTATCAGTAAACCATATGCATGTACAAATACACAATATACATGTTATTTCTTACTCAATGTGTCACTATTGTTTCAGTGATTGACTTGATTTACATTTGACTTTGCTATTTAAAGAAGAAACAACATGGAAGTAAACTATAACAAGTTTAACACATGAACAGTATGATATGACTATTGTCATTTGGGTGTACTACTGAAATTATGTTGTGTATCTTTTTGGACTAAAAGTGCCTGAGAAAATGATGGTATAGTAACAGTTTGGGGCAATTAGGAGGTTTGACGAAAAATTGCTATTTATATAACAAGAAAATGTATGTGAACCCTTTGGAATTACCTGCATTTATGTATAAATTAAAATCTTAAAATCTGGTTTGATCTTCATCTAAGTTTCAATAATGACAATGTTGAATATTAAACATTTACAGTGTAGGTTGGAAAAAGTATGTGAACCCCTAGGCTACTGATGTCAACAAAAGCCATTTAGAGTCAGTTGGCAAACTTGGCATCCAATTAATACAAGCGAGATTGGAGGTGTGGAATCGAGCTACTTTGACTTGTAAAAAGCACTAAAACATTTTGAGTTTGCTATTCACAAGAAGCATCTGCTGACGTGGACCATGCCTCACAAAAAAGAGATCTCGGAAGACCTACAATAATGAAATGTTGCTTTACATAAAGCTGGAAAGCTTAGATATTCATCTGTCCACAGTTAGACAAATTGTCTATAAATAGAGATGATTTAGTACTGTGGGTACTCTCACTAGAAGTGGCCATCCAGCCAAGATTTCTCATAGGGCACACCGCAAAAACATTGCTGCATGCCTGAAGTTTGCCAAAGACCACCTTGACACTCCACAATGCTACTGGGAAAATGTTTTGTGGACTGATGAAAGTATGGTTAAATTGTTTGGGAAGAACACACAGCACTACATATGGTGTAAAAATGGTACCGCATACCAACATGAAAACATAAACAACAGTGAAGTATGGTGGAGAAGTACTTTGCTGCTTTGGGACCTGGACAACTTGCCGTCATCAAGAGACAAGAGAATTCCCAAGTTTTTCCAAGATATCCTACAGGATGATATCAGGGTGGCTGCGTGCCAGCTGAAACTGGGTGATGCAGCAGGACAATGACCCTAAACATCAAAGTAAATTTCTTCAAAAAAAGAAAGTCCACCTTTTGGTGTGGCCCAATCAGACCCCAGACCCAATAGAGAGGCTGTGGAATGACCTCAAGAGAGCCGTTCACACCAGACATCCTAAGAATATGGCTGAACTGAAGCAGTTCTGTAAGGAAGAATGGTCCAGAATTCCTTCTGAAAGTTGTCCAGGTCTAATTCACAGCTACCGGAAATGCTTGGTTGAGGTTATTGCTGCCAAAGGAGGATCGACCAGTTATTAAATCCAAGCATTCACTTACTTTTTCCACAGCACTGTGAATGTTTAATGGGATGTGTTCAATTAAGGCATGAATGATTATAATAGTTTGTGTGTTGTTAGCTTAAGCACATTGTGTTTGTCTACACTTGTGACTTTGATGAAGATGAGATCACGTTTTATGACCAACTAGCATTAGTTGGTCATGAAACGTGATCTCATCTTCGTCAAAACCAGCTAATTCCAAAGGATTCACATATTTGGAGTGGTGGTGGCGTAGTGGCTAAAGCACAGGGCTGTTAATCAGATGGTTGCTGGTTTGATCCCCACAGCCACCACCATTGTGTCCTTGAGCAAGGCACTTAACTCCAGGTTGCTCCGGGGGGATTGTCCCTGTAATAATTGCACTGTAAGTTGCTTTGGATAAAAGTGTCTGCCAAATGCATAAATGTAATGTATATATATTTTTTATTTTTTTGCCACGGTATACAATTTATGTGTACACAAAGAGAATATATAATCTAACCCACATGAATGATATTCCATGTTAAAATCACATTAATCCTGGAAATAAACATTTTACAGTAATATTAATAACTGTTGTCATGTCATATTTTTCAAGGACCGCTGAGAGAACTGCAGAGTGAAGAGAAACTCGGGTCCAAGACGGTGTCATTGATTTCCTCTCTGCAAAATCTGGTCCAAAAGTTAAAAATTAAAACAGTCACATACAGTCAAGTTTTCAGTCAGGTTTGTTAAATGTATGAAATGGACTCCAAGAATCCCACATTTGCGGTCAGTGATGGTCGGAGCCAGCGAAGGATTTTGTAAAAGTAACACTCCCAATTAATACTAGACTATTAATACTAGATCCATCACAATTCACACTAGCTTATGTGGCATTTATTGTATATAAAGTGAGAGTGAGACAGTGAGATAAAGACCATGGGACCAGCCTCATAACAAACAAACAAACTTATGATGTGGCAATGCATATTTACTGTCTGTATTTGTGGGTGTATGTGTGTGTGTGTGTGTTATCATGTGTATGTGCCATTGGCTTTGGAGGGGTGTTCAATCTGTGAACAGTGGCTCCATACACACACAACACAATGAAGCTTTTTAGAACATTGCAAACCAGAGAACATTCAAACCACCACATGCACAAACACACACTGAGTATGTTCCCTTTCTTTCAGAGTTGGGAAAAATTCTGAATTTAAGAATTGGCTTCCTTTCAGATCATAGAGTGGAATTTGAGTTGAATTGGCCACACCCAACAGGATGCTGAATTTGAATTGATTTCTGAGTTGGAAGTATTTACTGAATTGCAATTCAACAGAGGAATTTCATCAGTCTGACATAAATGGCAAATTGTCTGCACTTATATAGCGCCTTGTTTAACATTAGAGGTTACCAAAGCACTTTAAACTGTGTCCCATTCACCCACACATTCGCACACTCACTGATACACCATGCAAGGCGCTAGCCTGCCATTGGGAGCAACTTGTGGTTCAGTGTCTTGCCCAAGGACACTTCAGCATGTGAAGTCATGTGGGCCAGGATTCGAACCACCAACCCTGCAATTAGGAGCCGACCCGCTCCACCACCTGATCCACAGTCTCCCTGTATCTACTGATGGGTAGAATAACATATTCTGAGCCGATTAGTCATATTTCTCTAAACTGAAACATCTTGTGACATCACAATTGAAACATCACATGTATGTTTGTCGGTTCCATTCTGATGTCTCTAATGTTCCTGGAAATACCCCATACGTTGCATGATAACATGTTTATGGGTAATTCATACTGAAAAATACATGTATGAATTTCTTTGAATTTGATTCTGCATCCTGTTTGCTTCCTCAATGTAGATTTAAGGAATTAACTGGAAGGAGAAATCATTGCCTGTACCAGAAAGTGTCTATTAGTGTTTGTAAAATATGATGGAGATTGACAGTTTCAGGCACTGTTGGCAATGTGTGAGTAGAATTCAACTATTAACACTGAAATGTTGATCTATAGTGACATCTGGTGGCTAAAGATCTTCAGCAACCCTTCACATGGATCTTTTCAGTTCATTTATTGTAGAGGAAGTAGCATCAGAAAGTGAGATTACTTTTTAGCAAACAGGTTTGTTTCAATGAACTGCTTCAGGAAAATATATTTACAAACATGTCACTCAAAAGTGTTACCAGAAGCACACATTATTGTAAAGTAGATTTAGATAAAATAAAAAAGGTCTTTTATTTAAAAAAAAAATGCATATTCCAGATGTGTATGACTGTTTTCTTCTTCTGAACACAAGCAAAGATCTTTAGGAGAATATCTCAGCTCTGTAGGTAAATACTATACAAGTGAATGGTGACCAACATTTTGAAGCTCCAAAAATCACATAAGTCAGCATAAAAGTAATCCATATGATTCCAGTGGTTGAACCAGTCTCTTCAGAAGCAATAAGACAGGTGTGGGTGAGAAAAAGATCAATATTTAAGTCCATTTGTACTATAAATTATCCTCTCTGCTCAGTCAATCTCCACTTTAACTTTCACTTTCACATTCTTAATACAATGAATTGGATTATGTTACACAGATTGCATCAAATTGTGTTACTTGTCCCTTAGAGGACATGGAAGGAATGTATTTGCTGAAATATTTTTGTATACCCACACAATAAGTTTTGTGTTCCCTTGCAATTATTTTGATTAGTTTCACTATAGTAACACAATGGTTCATTTGTGGTACATGTACCATGACTTTTAAAACCATGATTCTTATCGAAATGGTTACTGCAGTTTTACTGAAGTGAAACCACAGTACCACAAATGAACCATGGTGTCACTATAGTAAAACCAATGTCTAACTAATCATTATTATTAATTCATTTGTTAATTTATTTATTTATTGCAGCATGATTATGATTTTGATTGCCATAGTTTGGGTTTATCCGGTTTATTATTATGGTTTAACTATGAATATCAATGGCTAAATTATGATTACTGTAGTAAAACCATTGTTAATTTTTATAATTAAGGGATGCATAAAGGTATTGTGAGGGAACACAAAACTATTTCAGAAAATAAATTCCCCCCTTTTCCTCTAAGATGTTGTGTACTTTTGTAAATTATTTAAACAGAATCATTAAAAACAGCCGATTCAAAAGAAGTATATGAAAAGCGATAATGAGGAATTTATATATGTATATATATTAAAAAAAAAAACATGCAGGTTAAGTGAATTGGAGACTCTAAATTGCCCTGTAGGTGTGGGTGAGAGTCCCCCAGGGGTTGCGTCAGGAAGGTCTTCCAGCATAAGACCTATCCCAAGTCAAATAATCGGATCATGGACGGTCCACTGTGGAGAGGGTTGTGAGGGTTACTTTTGAAATGTATTTCACTAAAGATTACAGAATGCATGTTGTAAAATGTAATTTGTATCGTATTCTGTTAGATTACTCAAGGTCAGTAATGTAATCTAAATACTTTGGCTATGACACTTGAAATTTAGCTCAGGTGTATCCCATTTCTCTACATCATCTCTGAGATGTTTCTACACTTTGATTGGATTCCACAGCTGAAAATGCATATCAGAGCAAAAACCAAGATATGAGGTGAAAGGAACTGCCTGCTGAGCTCAGAGACAGGATTATGTCGAGGCACAGGTCTGGGAAGGCTACAAAAGATTATTAAAATTATGTGGCTGCATTGAAGGTTCCCAAGAGCACAGTGGCCTCCATATTTCTTAAATGGAAATAGTTTGGAACAACCAAGACTCTTCCTAGAGCTGGCCACAAGGCTAAACCAAGGAGAAGGGCCGAGGTGGCCAAGACCCCGATGGTCAGTCTTGTTGAGCTCCAGAGATCATGTGTGGGGATGGGAGAATCTTGCAGAAGGACAACCATCACTGCAACACTCCACTGAACTGGGCTTAATGGCAGAGTGGCCAGAGGGAAGCCTCTCCTCAGTGCAAGACATGTTAAAAGCACCTAAAGTACTCTCAGACTGTGAGAAACAAGATTCTCTGGTCTGATGAAACAAAGATTGAACTGTTTGGCCTCAATTCCAAGTGTCATATCTGGAGGAAACCAGGCACCGCTACTCACCCGCACAATGCCATCCCAACGGTGAAGCATGGTGGTGGTGGCATCATGCTGTGGGGGTGTTTTTCAGCAGCAGGGACTGGGGGACTGGTCAGGGTTGAAGGAAAGCAGAACTAAGCAAAATACACAGACATCCTTAATGAAAACCTGGTCCAGAGCGCTCAGCACCTCAGACTGGGCCAGAGGTTCACCTTCCAACAGGACAATGATCCGGAGCACACAGCCATGACAACGCAAGAGTGGCTTTGGGACAACTCTGTCAATGTCCTTGAGTGGCCCAGCCAGAGCTCAGACTTGAGCTTATGGAGAGACCTGAAAATGACTGTCCACCGACGGTCCCCAAATAACCTGACAGAGCTTGAGATGATCTGCAGAGAAGATTGATAGAAAATCCCCAAATCCAGGTGTGCAAAGCTTGTCGCATCAAACCCCAAAAAGACTTGAGGCTGTAATCGCTGCCAAAGGTGCTTCAACTAAGTACTGAGTTATGGGTCTGAATACTTGTGTCAATGTGATAATTCAGTTCTTTTTTTAATCAATTTGCAAAGTTATCAAACATCTGAATTTTGCTTTGTCATTATGGGATGTGGAGTGTTTAGCATAAGGCTGCAACATAATAAAAAGTGGAAAAATATGAAGGGGTCTGAATACTTTCAGAATGTATGTACTTTATATTGAGGGAAAGTGCTAATTAATGTCATAGATGTTGCACACATCAAAGACAAGAACGTCTGGGATACCTTTTGATTAACTATATTATTTATATTAAAGTGTCAGTCTTCACAGAAATGCTATGTTGTAAAGGAACAAACACACCTCATTTTGTTTCATCTCCAGTAATTTTCACATTAATCCGAACCCCAAAGGTATTAATTAACCCCTGTATGTCAGCAGGCAGCAGAGAGTCACTCAATCCAAACACTAAATGGGAGTCTGGCTGAGAGAGAAGAAACATTTTTAATATGTCCTCAAAAAGAGTCTGACACGGCTAACCCCTCTTAGTGTAATTACTCATGTAGATCAAAGGTCATCCTCCCATTAGCACTCCTGACACTGGACGGTGACCTTGACATATTTGGGTTTCAGGAACTCTCTTTCTTCAAGCGTTAAGAACATTGAGAGCCTTTCAAAATAGCAGCATTGTTAATGCGATGCATTAGTGTGAAGACCAGAAAACGTGAGAAATTTGAAAAAAAAAATAAAATAAAATGTATTTCACCTTTAGGTCTCCTTCAGGGGACAGTCTATACTTAAACCCAGAGTACGAGGTGTTTAGGAGTCAAATATATTACCTGAATCGATCAGACTGCTTAAGAGGTGGGATGGGTTTAGAGAAGGTGTCCGATAGAATTAGGAGAAATTTCTTAAGATAACTGAAAACCTGGCAACCGTGTATCGGAAAATCTTCACATCAGGATTAATGCTGGAAATAAATCTAATTTGCTGAGCCGGTTAATGCTGACTCCAAAATTCAATCCCACACACTTAGAGAAAGCAGACATGTGCATGCGGTAATGATTACTAATGGAAGAGTACACTGAGAGTTTGACTGTATCGGTTATATTCCGGGTTCAATACAAGTTAAGCTCAATCAACAACATTTGTGACACAATGTTACTTACCACAGAAATTCATTACCCCTCGTATCTCTTTCTTAAAAAACAAAGATCTGGTTAACAGTGTGGCACTTACAATGAAAGTCAACTCACTGTTACTGTAAATTACTCACTGTTTCAAAAATATTGCCACAAAATGTAAAATATATGCGTGTTACTGTAATGGTGCTATATGCAGGCTTCATGTTTTTATGCCAAAAATAATTTCAATTTTTTTTTTTTGCCTTGATTTGGGTTCAAATTGACCAGGACATTTTTGAGAATCACAAACATATCTGCAGCTTCACAGAGTAAATAAGCTGCTCATTCGTGCAGATTCCATCGAGCCGCAAATAAAGGAGCTTTAATTCAGAACCACCGTGAGACTAGATATAATCACACAAGCCTTTATATAGTGGCAGCAAAACAAACAAGCTGTGAGAAGCACAATCACGCTAGCAAAAACCTGCAGCCACACAGAACACTTTCAATAGAGATGGAACTGATACATATGTGTGTGTGTGTGTGTGTGTGTGTGTGTGTGTGTGTGTGTGTGTGTGTGTGTGTGTGTGAGAGTGTGTGCGTTTCTGTGTGTGTGTGTGTGTGTGTGTGTGTGTGTGTGTGTGTGTGTGTGTGAGAAGGTTTTATCTCCTTGACCACAGCTATAGTCCCTCTCCTCTGTTTTTTGGATTTCAAAAGGCCCTCTGCAGAAAACACACACAGGCTTAAAGTAAATGATCACTGTAAAATTATTCTTTTTCAATTTTTTTCCTTCCCCTCATGTCCCAAAACTGAGAAATCCTGAAGAATGTTCAAAATGACACAACACGCCAATTTGAATATCCATCTCCTTTTTATGTTCAACCGAACAAGACGACGGTCATATGGGCTTGGAACGACATGAGGGTGAGAAATGATGACCGAATTATAATCATAGGTTAAACTGTCTGGCCGATGTTCATCAACACTGCAGAAAAAGGTTTCACTGTCCATTTTGACCTTCTACAAATATTATGTCATTTAGACATGTCTCACCAGGTGTGATGTCATTGACGGCAAATCTCATGTGTTCTCAAGCGTGTTGCGGGTAGACTTTTATTTTTATGATGCTTTTTGCAGCCCCTGGTCACAACATGCTTTCGTTAAAGGATAGTTTATCCAAAAATGAGAATTCTGTCATATTACCCTTGTATTTATGGGTAAACAGACCCAAACACTGTTCAAAATGTCTCTTTTTGGGTTCGGAATGACGTGAGAATGACAACATAATGTCATTAAAAGAGTCATTTTTGGCTGAACTATTCCTTTACAAACCCATCTTTACTTGAAGCATCTCACACGTTCTCAGGAGGTCCTGTAATGTAGATTTATTGTACATCCAGACGGGGGGGCTAAAACACAGCAGGTTCCTCTGTCTTTACTGGCACTGATCTAACTGGCTTTTATGCTGTATTTTCTCCAGTGTTCTCAGATTGTGTGCATAAAGAGAGCCTGTCTGAATATCAAGTACATGAAAGTGTCATTCATTTCCACTGTGTTTGTCTGTGTTTGTATAACTGTCATGATCCTTTTGAAGCTGCATGCTTACAGATAATGTCAAATTGATGTTATGCACCGCTTACCTTCCTTCATGTGACCTCCACTCCAGGGCTTGACCTCTAGAGTCAGTCTAGGGTCCCTGGGCACTGGCCCCATTGGCCCGGTCAGTAATCCGTCCCTGCTTGTACAGTAAGTGTAAGTATCCTCAATACTTCAGCACAGCTGTGTTCAACTGTTCTCACCTTTATATTGATCACAACCCATAAGACTTTCTTTCTTCCATGATTGGAAATAAGATGCACAAATCTTTCGATTTAGGACAAAAATGTGCAATAAAAGTGAGTGGTGACTGAGTTTAAGCTACTTAACATCTTCTTTTGTACTCTATGGTATTATTAACTGTGAAAGTTGTAGTTAAAGTGTTCTAAACGTGTTTGTGCTATTCGTTTTTCATGACAAATTCTGTAGATTTTTTAGAAAGACTATCTAAATTATCCTAACCACAATAACGTGGAGCCATCCATGGGCTGACCTGTGCTTATGGCCGTATTATTAACTTTGAATAACAATGGTACACTTTCATACAGGCAAAAATAAATTAGAATGGTAAAAGGGGTTCTAATCTGGACTTCCAGGGACAAAATATTGACCAAGTTTTCCTCCTGCTCTAAGTCAACTGGCAGATATTCATTAGGCTTGTGTCCATTCTTGTTCAAATATAATGTCCTAAACAAATGCATGCGGTTACGGTCACACTTTTTGTGGGGCGGGGGATCTGTCGACGCTGAGGGGCTAGTGACTTTGGAATACCACTTGCCACAGGCCGGTGAGCCAAAACGTTTGTCACACCCTGATTACGCACATTATTTTCAGAGTCATGACTGTTACAAATGAGGCTTTGACAACACATCTAAAAATGTCATTTTAAAACAAATTAAAATATAACATTAAATAACATTTAAAAAAAAATAAAATAAATACATTGATCAATTGTCACACATTATACATACATTTCTGCATATACATGGTGATATATATTAGTTTTCACATATCCCAGCTAAGCTGGGGTCAGAGTGCAGGGTCAGCCATGATATGGCACCCCTGGAGCAGATAGGGTCAAGGGCCCAACAGTGGTGTCAGGGCTTGAACCCCTGACCTTCTGGTCAGTAACTCAGAGCCTTAACCGCTGAGCCACCACTGCCCTAAAAAGTTTACACATATCCCAACTGATCTGGGGTCAGAGCACAGGGTCAGCCATGGTACAGCACCCATGGAGCACGTGGGGTAAAGGGCCTTGCTCAAGGGCCCAACAATGGCATCTTGGCAGTGTTGGGGCTTGATCCCCTGACCTTTGGGTCAGAAACCCACAGCCTTGACCACCAAGCCATCTAAATAACAAAAATGGATTAATAAATGTGTTACCAAACTTTTAAAGGGGAGTGTAAGTCGATGCTTGAATGAAACTCAAATTAGAGCTCCATTAAATCTCATAAGCCATGCAAGAGTAACAGGTGCGGGTTATATTTTACCCCAAAATCAAATTAAAGAAATTTGGATTAATGAGTTGGGGGAATTTGTGCCTGATTATTATGAAAATAGTGTCACAATGCAAGAAATCTGGTCCTAAAAATAGGCATCATTTTCTTAGTTAAATAAAATTTAATTAATTAATTAATTAATTTTGGTTAAATGTGACCTGAACTTGTTTTTCATGCTAAAATTGCAACAACAACAATAACAACAAATGTTTTCTTTTAGGTGTAGGGTTAGTTTGTAATCATTATAAAATCTTTATTTCACTATTTCACATAGTCCTGGATCACATTAAAGGGATAGTTCACCCAAAAATACAAATTCTCTCATCTTTTACTCACCCTAATGCCACTGGAGTAGTGTATGACTGTATTCAGCTGAACACAAACAAAGATTTTTGCAAGTTAATGTTTGCCAGAAATTTGAAGGTGCAAAAAGTCTAAAAAGACATATGGTCTGCACTTATATAGCACCTTTTTAACCTTAGCAGTATTCAAAGCGCTTTACACTGTGACTCATTCACCCATTCACACACCAATGACGGTAGAGCTGCCATGCAAGGCACTAGCCTGCCATTGGGAGCAACTTGGGGTTCAGTGTCTTGCCCAAGGACACTTCAGCATGCTGAGTCATGTGGGCCGGGAATTGAACTGCCAACCCTGCGATTAGTGGCTGACCCGCTCTACCACCTGAGCCACAGCCACCCAATAATAAGGGTAACCCATAAGACTCCAGCAGTTAAATCCATGTCTTCAGATGCGATATGATAGGGGTCAAGTCATTTTTATTTGTATAGTGCCTTTCACAACACACATCGTTTCAAAGCAGCTTTACAGAAGATGAAACTGTAATATCTATAATATCTTAGAGTCATCATTGTGTAGTTTAATAAAATACGATTGTGAATTGTGTTTGAAAATAAGAAATTAAATAATAATTGTATTTATAACCCCAGTGAGCAGCTGAAGGCGACTGTGGCAAGGAACACAAAACTCCATATGATGTTGGTTAATGGGAGAAACCAGACTCACTGTGGGGGCCAGTTCCCCTCTGACTAACACCATGAATATAATGCCACTATTACTTATGTATAGTGCAAGTCATGGTTTAAAATTAGTAAATGAAATAAGTGTTTAGGGTCAGTGTTTAATCAAAGATTTTGTATGAACTGTAAGATGAATGACTAATGTTTTTGAAGTCCATCCTGGATTAACTGCAGAAGATCACATAGATGCAATTGTCCTTGTTTTTTGGCAATTACTTGATAGTCCATGTATTCCATTTTAAGAGTGTAGTCCATCATTAGACCAGGCAGAGGTCAGTGAGGTGCATCACAGTTCAACCTGGCCGGTAATTTCAGTGAGGTCTATCATAAATCCAAGGTTCAGGCAGAGGCATATGATGTATCCCATGTCTTATGGTTGGAGTTGGCATCAGTTCATCCTCTGAACTCCATCGTAATAGACTGAAGTGGTGTTTGGCTGGCACCGGCTGCTATTAGTCATCATCACACAGAGACATGTAGCAGTGGAGTCCAACATGAAGCAGGAATGGAGCTGATCCAGCCGGTTCTGGTGACCTCAGGATAGGAGTCCCGAGGTTGAGACAGGGAAACAAATAAAATAATATGAGCATACAGTAGATGCCATTCAATTTATTGCAGAGTTATAAATCATGATCACTGTTTCTGGTTCCAGCAGAAATAACAAAAGCAGCCTAATTGTGTGTTGGAGGATAAATCAGGTGTATGTCTGACTAAATAGATGAGTCTTTAGTCTAGACTTAAACTGTGGGAGTGTGTCTGCATCTCGAACAGTGTTAGGGAGACTATTCCATAGTTTAGGAGCCAAATAGGAAAAGGATCTACCTCTGTTTGTGGATTTTGATATTCTAGGATAGAATATCCATTCAAAGCTTTGTACGTAGTTAACAGAATGATCTTAAATTAATACGGAATTTAACAGGTAGCCAATGTAACAATGATAAAATGGGGCTAATATGATCATATTTTTTGGATCTAGTCAGCACTCTGGCTGCTGCATTTTGAACCAATTGAATTTTATTTACTGATCTTGCTGGACATCCTCCCAGTAATGCATTACAATAATCTAGTCTTAAGGTAATGAACGCATTAATTCGTTTTTTGGCATCAGCAACAGAGAGCATGTGCCGTAACTTAGCAATATTTCTTAGGTTCAAGGATGCTGTTTTACAAACATTGGTCAGTTGATATTCAAAGGACAGATTGGTATCAAATATAACACCCAAGTTATTCGCTGTTGAAGATGATGTAACAGTACATCCATCTAGAGTCAAATTCTATTTTAGTGGCTTATTTTTAGAGGTTTTTGGTCCAATAATTAGTAGCTCTGTTTTGTCGGAATTGAGTAGAAGGAAATTTCTGGCCATCCAATCTTCATTTCATTGATACACTCTGCTAATTTGGAGAATTTTTAAATCTCATCAGGTTTTGAAGAAATATAAAGTTGTGTATCCTCGGCATAACAGTGGAAACTTATTCCACGATCCTGATATTATCTCCCAGGGGACGTATATACAAGGAGAAAAGCAGAGGCCCTAAAACTGATCCCTGAGGCACTCCATACATTACTTTTGTTTGATTTGAAATAAATAGATAAATATTTAAGTCCATTTTTACTAATAATTCTCATTCCATTCCAGTAGGTATGCACAAAGAATGCAACTCGCCTAAAACAATTAAAGAAGAATGTGAAAGTGGAGATTTTTCTTTAAAAATAACTTAAATATTGATCTGTTATTGATCATATCACTTTTGAAGACATGGATTTAACAACTGGAGTCATATGGATTACTTTTATACTGCCTTTATGTGCTTTTTGGAGCTTCAAAGGTCTGGTCACCATTTCTTTCGTTGTATTGATCTGCAGAGCTGAGATATTATTCTGAAAATCTTAATTTTTGTTCAGGAGAAGAAAGTAAGTCATACACATCTGGAATGACATGAGAGTGTCTAAATGATGAGAGCATTTGAATTTTTGGGTGAACTATCCCTTTAAAGGATACAGATTTGGTGTGCTGCTGTCCAGAATTGAGGGGATCAAGCAATTGACTGGGCTTGAGCCTTTAAATTTCCCACAGGACTATCTGACTAAAGCAAGAAATAGTCACTTTGGAAAAAAGCTAAATGACAATATAAATGTAAATGTTATTTTAATAAATAATATCTATATTAAATATAGAGGTGGAGATGGGGAGGTGGAGGAATGCTGGAAGAATCAGGTGAGGGAAACAGCTACTTATATATCCTTGGGATATGATTGGCAGGCTTAGATGAACAAGCTCCTCCCAAAACATTTCAAACTTCAGATATAAAAAACAGACAGCTACGGCATGTCCTCATTTAGATAGCTAAATAAATGTGTGTTTGTGCACATATTGTTGCGGCTGTCAGATTTTTCTCCATGTTTAGCAGCTCTGAATTCCCAAAGAAACTCAAAATCGGTTTTGAAAGTAGGGTAGAAATAGATTATGCATGCAAAGAGATGCGTGGGAAAATGAAAAGATGAGAAAACGAGAGACAGAGGGAGAGAAAGAGACCAAGAAATAAAGTCAGGAGAAAATCTCCCATTTCAGGGCAGTCCACCATTGACGCATGTATCTGCTGTGAAATGCATCAATTAAAACTTCCCCTCTCTTCTCTCGCACGATAATTCACATCTATTATACATCAAAGAACATGCAGAGCCCTTAGTCTATGGAATGTTATAGTGTGTGTGTGTGTGTGTGTGTGTGTGTGTGTGTGTGTGTGTGTGTGCGTGTGTGCTGAATACCCAGAGAGATTTTACAAGTACCTGGTACTTTTATTAGAGTGAGAGATTTAATTCCTCCCTCTGTTGAAGTGTTCAATCCTATTGAAATCCCTCATTCCCTGGACCATGCATCATCGTTGGAGGCAGTGAGACTGCCGTTTTCACTGCTACTGGAACTAACAAGGTCAATATTTGTCTTCTGGGAAACAGGAGAGCTCTTGTTGTGAAATGCTGGATGTGTAACTGCATTTGCGTCAAGCTCTGTGTGGTTAAAAAGGCTAGCATCGCAGCTAAGTGGCCTTCTTCTTCCTGTTATTGGTCTCCTCTAGTGTACTACTTTCCATTGGGTTGTTGAGATAAAGAGAGATGCTAGACCCTCCTGGCTGTGCAGATACAGTTTCATTTAGATTTAACAGAGAGGGATTGGCCAAGCTTGCATCATTAGCCAACAAGCTAACTCCAGAGTTACAATCGTACTTTATGACGTCTGATCCACTGAATCCCTCAGCCTAGGTGTGTCTTTGTACATTTACATTCTTGCATTTGGCAGACGCTTTTATCCAAAGCGACTTACAGTGCACTTATTACAGGGACAATCCCCCTGGAGCAACCTGGAATTAAGTGCCTTGCTCAAGGACACAATGGTGGTGGCTGTGGGGCTCAAACCAACATCCTTCTGATTACCAGATTACCAGTTATGTGCTTAGACCACTACACCACCACCACTCCTATTTGTAGCTTTGTTGTTTTTGAGGAATCGGACTGTTCTCGACTAAAGGGATTAGCCAAGGGGACATTAGCTTCATTAGCTAACAGGCTAACATCAGTGGCCTCTATTCCGTCTCTCAGTATAGCTGCGTCTGTGTAGCTGTGCTGTTTTTGATGTATCGGGCTGATCTCCACTAAATCGCGAAGGATTACTCATGGCTACATTAGCTTCATTTGCTAACAGGCTAACATCAGAGTTACTGCCATATGTTATGCTGTCTGATTCATTGAGTTCCTCAGTGTAGCTACATCTGTATTTTGCCATTTTTGTTGTATCTGACTGCTTTTCACATAAAGGAGAGGAATTAGTTATGGCGAGATTATTAGCTAACAGGCAAACTCCTGATTTAAAACTGTTGTAATTTATGGTATCTGTTCCATTGAGTCACTCAGTGTAAGTGTGGCTGTTTATCTTTGTTTTTGTTGAAATGGACTGTTCTCGACAAAAGGGATTAGCCAAGGGGACATTAGCTTCATAAGCTAACAGGATAGCACCAGTTGCATCTATTCTGTTGAGTCCATCAGTATAGCTATCTGGCAGTTCTTTACTAAAATGTGAGGGAATAGTCATGCTATATTAGATAAATTTGCTAATAGGCTACCTTCAGAGTTACTGGCATATGTTATGCCGTCTGTTTCGTTAAGTCCCTCAGTGTAGCTACAGCTGTATTTTGCTGTTTTTGTTGTATCTAACTGTTCTTCTCTAAAAGGAGAGGGATTAGTCATGTCTACATTAGCTTTATTAGCTAACAGGCAAACCTCAGAGTTACTGCCATATTATGCATCTGTTTAATTGCATCTCTCAGTGTATGTAGCTACATCTGTATTTAGATGTTTTTGTTGTATCAGACTGTTCTTGGCTAAAAAGTGAGGGATTAGTCATGGCTACATTAGCTTTATTAGCTAACAGGCTAATTCCCGAGTTACTGTGATAATACATGGTGTCTGTTCCATTGAGTTCCTCAGTGTTGGTGTGTATCTGTATCTTTGTTGTTGTTGTTGAATCGGACTGGTCTCGACAAAAGGGATTGGCCAAGGGGACATTAGTTTCATAAGCTAACAGGCTAACACCAATGGTGTCTATTCCTTCACTACAGCTGCATCTGTGTAGCTTTGCTGTTTTAAGCTAACAGGCTAACTTCTGCCGTATGTTATGCCATCTGTTCCATTGAGTCCCTCAGTGTACATCTGTAGTTTGCCGTTTCTGTTTCTGAGAATAACCAAGAGAACATTTTCCTCATTAGCCAACAGGCTAGCTCCAAATTTTCTGTAATTTGTTCTGACATTTGTCCCTCAGTGTAGCTGTACATGTATTTAGATTTTTGGGTAATGGGTCTCGTTTTAGTGCTTGGTTCAGGGCTAGTTTTGCTTTTAATTTCACCACCAGAGGGCGCTCTGAGAGAAAATAACTCGGGTGTACTCCTGCATCTGTTTGTAGGAACTTTCAAAGCTGGGTTATTGGCTTGAGGCCCAACGTGCTGAGACTGGTCCATGTCCACCTTTCTGGTCGAACTGGCTGGCGAATTCCAAGCCTGTGATCCGTTTCTACCTCCCTCTGAGCTCACAGATCTCGAAGCCTAAAACAAAGATGAAATCACATGGAATTCCTTGAATGTTGACAAAAGAGGCTCTCTCTGCCTCCTGCATGCACAACAATGCTTTCAAAATCCACTTAGTCATAATAACCAGTGGCTTGGGTCCAAACTGGTGGGTTTTGCTGTTACCATAGCAACTGTATCAGTGTTGGGGAACTTGAGGGCGATTAAGTTCACTTTAATTAAGTTAGAATTTGAGGCACTTCTTTATTATATTTGAAGGATCACAGGAGATTATAAATCTGCGAAACAAATGCATTGCTTTGAGGAAGACTGGCAATGTACGGAAGACGCAAATAGAAACTTTTTTTTGGTTTTTGTTTGGCCCAGAAACTACAATGGTACAATCATTTTTCTAAATCATCATACCATACTGCCCTACAAAGCCAAAACTTAGGAAATACGACAACACTTTAAAAAAAAAATTGTTTATTGTCCAGCCAAATTTTTAAATGCCCACTCTGCTTTCTCTAAATTTGAGCATTGTTGAGCCAAACCTCTCTCTCACATTATTTTAGACAGATCATAGTCAAAAAGTAGTTACTGTGTTTTGTGTTAGCAGGGCAGTATGGCAATACCATAGTTATTTAGACATTTACAGTGGTGGCCAAAAATATTGGCACCCTTTGTAAATATGAGCAAAGAAGGCTGTGAAAAATATGTGTTTATTGTTTATCCTTTTGATATATTTCATTCAAAATATTTACAATAATATATACTCTATAAAAACTATATATATTTTTTTGGTCAAATATATGTGTGGCACAATTATTGGCACCCCTAGAAATTCTTATGAGTAAAATATAACTGAAATATATTCCCATTCATATCTTATTTTTTGTTGTAAACCTGGGTGACTAGGAACATTACATTTTTTATCCATGTCTTCCTGTTTCAGAGGGGTATAAAAAGTAACACACAAGCCAAATTCCCTTAGTCATCTATCACAATGGCTAAGACCAAAGAATAAAGTTCTGATGTGCAACAAAAGGTTGTTGAGATTCACAAAATGGAAAGTGGCCATAAGAAAATGGCTAAAGTATTGACAATACCCATTTCCACCATCAGGGCAATAATTAAGAAGTTCCAATCAACTGGAGATGTTATGGATTGGCCTGAAAGAGGACGTGTGTCTATATTTTGTCCATTTACCGTGAGGAGGATGGTTCGAGTGGCCAAAAATTCTCCAAGGATCACAGCTGGAGAATTGCAGAAATTAGTTGGGTCTTGGGGTCAGAAAGTCTCCAAAACTACAACTAGATGTCACCTACATCACCACAAGTTGTTTGGGAGGGTTTCAAGAAAAAGCCTCTGCTCTCATCCAACAAAAAAATCAAGCATCCTCAGTTTGCCAGACACTACTGGAACTTCAAATGGGACGGGGTTCTATGGCCAGATAAAACAAAAATAGAGCTTTTTAGCAGCAAACACCACCGATGGGTTTGCCGCACACAGAGAGGTAGCCATATGGACAAGTACCTCATGGCCACGGTTAATCTTTGCAAAGGGAGGTTGCACAAAGTATTGAATAAAAGGTTGCCAATAATATAAAGACATATTTTTAACAGCCTTCTTTGCACATATTTATCAAGGGTGGTGCCAGTATTTTTGGCCACTACTGTACATTCCAGTACCAACATTGTATTCTTTGAAGTACTTTGGAGTGTGATGTCAATACCATTACATGAGTATTGCAATTTTACCTAATACCTTCCCAGTATGAATGCCATTCACAACTAAAAGGTAAAATACCTACATAATTTTACAACTTTCTGAGTGAAACAGGATATCCAAAGTTAATTTTGACCAATGGGAATTGATTAGGTCATAAAAAAAAGTAGTCTTTATATGAAAGGTGGTTGGAGGGACTGAAAACTAAGCAAGTTGGTATATTTTTAGGACAGAAAGATAATGAAGATATACATTCAATTCAACAAAGTACATAGGGTCAACTTAGATCTTTAATTGCCTGTTTATGGTGTAACTATAAGGGTTCCTGTAGCTCAACTGGTAAAGCATGGCGCTAACAATGCATAGATTCCTAGAAAACACCAAATAATGTAAAACGCTTAAACCTTGAATGCCCTTGAAGTTGCTTTGAATAAAAGAGTCTGCCAAATGCATACAAATTTCGAATGTAAAAAATATTTAACTACACATTATAGTTATTGCTTCTTGCATTAGCCTAGTATTGCTATGTGGCCCAAAAGACAATGTTAAACTCACCTAGCAGGTAGATGATGCCTTTAGAGGTGTCTTCCAGTATCTAATGCCTACAGGTTCAGGTTTCACACTTTGCTTTGGTTCTTTGTCTACATTGAGTGACAATAGTCCACTTTCAGATGTTTCTCCATGTCGATCTGTGTGAGAAATAGTGCCGTTTGCCAACATTTGTGCTAGAGCGAGCTTGATCTCCAATGTCTTTCTGCCTATGATGCGGTATGGTATAAATAAAGTGAAGTTTATTGACACTCCTCTGTCATAATAAGGCTGCCATTCCTGTTGTGTATATTAATACTGTCAGCAGAGGCCTGCTTATACTGACATGCATTACGTACAGGTGTCAGAGGGAGAGAGTGAGAGAGATTTTAATCTGTCAAACGAAATACGGACAGCCGTGTGCAATGCGTGCGTGATGGATTGTTCTCCGTCAATGTTGCCATGGAGATGTGATCATGGCATTGTCTGACTCTAAAGGTGCCAAGTGAACTATTTATTTCTGTTGGTTTCTAGGCAGGTAATCGAGCTTCACACTGGCAGCTAACACCTGACAGGCAGCCCAGCATGCTCTCTGTTTGGAGGGCAGCTCAGCTCACACTCCTGTCAGTTGCTTGTCGTTTGTCAGGCTTTATGTTGCCTACAAATCATGTAGGAATCATCGTATTTACACATATGTCTATTATACATTATTAGACGTCTATCTATTGTAGTTTTGTTTTATGCTCAAACAAACAGAATTGTGTTTATATAGCACCACAGAGCCAAGGTGTTTACTTTCCTGGGGAAAATTAGCCTATAAATGGTTTAATTTTACAGTAGTTTTCTATGCATACTTCTTGTCTTTGTTGGGAAGTAAAAAAGAAGTAATTACCCAACTCGAATTCATCAGTGGATTGGGAGGAAGAGGCAGGGGATATGGCAACACAATGTGATCCTGAGAAACAGACAGCATGTGTCTGCCATTGAACCTTAGTCACTCTTTGTGTGCTAACAATTGATCAACATGGCACTCTTGCCATGTCAACCACCATCAGGAGAGGGTGAGAGCGAGCCAGAGAAAGATTTCAAACATTTACCTTCATTTCTGGTATAAACACTCATGGGGGAGTAAGTACCCATGTTTTCCACACCACATGCCCTTCCTCCTCCTTTTCCTCCCCTGGTCCTGCCATTACCACGTAATGATAGTGACGCTGTGGCAGCATCATTATACGCTTGTCACCTGCTGACAGAACATGGAGAAAGATCCCAGCAGCAGCAGGTGTAACAAGTAGAATTAGGCACTGCGCCTTTAAGATGGAACGTACTCTGTTACTCCCTCACTCAGAGTGGGCAGTCGACGAGCTGTGAACATCGCATGTATGCGTGCAAGCCCGTTTTATATTTCTGTTGTTCTTATTCTGTTTTTATTTCTATTCAGTAAGGTATTTGTTGTTAGCTGTGTGTTTTGCAAACTGCCCATGTGTGCGAGGGACCGACGACGACGCTGATAATAAATCACCACGGTGGAATATCAGTTACGTCTTGTGAGTCTTTGCTTACACCTGACTACAACCATTTAGGCAAGCTATCTGGCCCCTTTTGATTAAGAGCGTTACACAAGGACCCAGAGAAGATTAAGGCACTAAGGGAACCACAAAAAGAAACTGCAAACCAAAGACTCCAAACGCTCTACTCGGACACCAAGCACTCGGTTTGTAGTCAAACACGCTGTGCTCTGACTCCAGAGTCTAAAACACTCTAAATCACTTCACTCGAACTCAAAACTCTCCGCTCCAACTAAAAATACACCCCTCAGACTGCAAAACGCTCTGCTCGGACTCCAAAATGCTCTGCTTGGACACCAAACATGTGTCTAAAACTAAAATGCTTCACTCCGACTCCAAAACCTCCGCTCCGACTCCAAGCGCTCTGCTCTGACTCTAAATGACTTCACTCAAACTCAAAACTCTCCACTCCTACTCCAAACATTCCGCTCTGACTCAAAACACCCTGCTCCGTCTCCAGCTGCTACGTTTTGACTCCAATTATTCCGGTCTGACTCCAAACGTTCCGCTCTGACTTCAAACGTTCCGCTCTGACACAAATTGTTTTGCTCAGACTCCAAAACGCTCTACTCAGACATCAAGACACTCTGCTCGTAGTCCAAAATGCTCTGCTCAAACTGCAAAATGCTCTGCTATGACACAATACGCTCTGCTCTGACTCCAAATGCTCTGCTATGACTCCAAGATGCTCTGCTTGGACTACAAAATGCTCTGCTCTGACTCTAAACACTCAGCTCAGACTCCAAAACCACTCCCAGTGTAGCTATCATGGCTGAGTACTTAAAAAGCTCTGCTTGGACTACAAAATGCTCTACTCTGACTCAAAACACTCTGCTCTGTTTTTAAAACACTCTACTATGACACAAAACCGCTCTGCTCTGACTCTAAACACTCCCACTGTAGCTATCAGGGCAGAGTAGGGCATCCCTTTAAACTCTCTTTCAAACACAAATGCATGCTTGAAATAAACCTTGAAAAGAGAAAAATGTGAAGAAGAAACTACACTGTCTGAATGAGGGTAGAACATAACCTGTAATAAAAATCAAGACCTACATGTTGGGAAACAAATTTCATTTTGTCAGGGTTGCGAAAACCTCAACGCCCGAGGTATGTTTTGAGTTTTACACTACAACGCAATAAAGGAACTAAATCAGAATCAGAATATTGCATCTCTTTTTCTCATTATTTATACTTCATTGTCATTATGCACAGCTTGGTTTTCTGCATGGAACAAAAATGGAATTCATTGAAATTCACTGAATGTTTTTTGAGTTTTTTTTTCCACTTTTAAGTCAAGTTAAAACCTCCAAACATTAATCAGAGGTGGCCTGCACCAAGCAGTTTATTTAAAATTGTATATGGCATCTCCCAACGTAGTTATATGCACCATTTGGTCCTGATCCATTCAGTTTGACAGGAGTCCAGAGTAAAACCAGAGTAATAGGAGACTTCAGTATCTGCTGGAAAAAAAGCACAAACACGTTTTGATTTCAGATGTAAAATGGACAACTGCCATTTCATAAAAAAATACAAATAAAATATGAATCCAGAAAAATAAAAATGTTATGATGTACTTTTACAGCGTTGGGTTTGATTAGAAAAGAATGAATGACAGATGATCAGATCCAATGTCTTTTCTCTTTCAGACAACATGTTTATCTTAATATTAATATACAATCTATGGTATAATCTATTATTGACTCATAAATCAAGAAAAGATGCTAAAAGTTCACAGTAGTTGGTTGAGCTGAAAGCTTGAGAGTGACGTTACCCTGGTAAGTAAGAGAAATAAATTAATTTGTTGATTAATTTTGTTATTTTTTATTATTATTTTGACCTAACTCCTTGTTATGTATTACTTACACATTTATTTCAGCAAGCACAAAGAATAAATGTCAACAAAACTGTTTCGTCCAGGCCTGCAATATTCTCCGCCAGGAGGTTAGTCATTTCAATCTTTGTTGTCGATTGACTAGTAATCCTGATACCAGTTTATGTTATAATAACATTTCCTTTGCATCTAGAAAACATGAGAAAAACAAAACTAAAGTTTCCAGGAGCACATCACAGCATTGAATTAATCCAACTGCGCTGATATAAAGAGATAACTTTCTCTGAAGGAGGAAGCGGAAGCCGGGTGAACAATCCAACGTGAGTTTTATTTTTACACAATTTTTTACAGCATCAACCAACAAACTGCTTTTCAGGACAACATAAAATGACTGAACACACAGTCAGCGTATGTGTGTCTCTCGCTCCCCTCAGACAGTCTGGTCACCCTTTTTTATCCCTCTACAGCTCTCATTGAAACACAGAACGGCTGTTAGAGATCATTTTCCACAGGTGCCTATCCTTACCACTCTTCCTCTCCCCGCCTCTCTCCACAGACATCGCTCGGCCACGCCCACATTGCCAGACAATTTCTTTGTTTTTAATTACTCTGCATACTGACAGCAGGTCTATTAAATGTTTCACATACTTGCAGGGATCAGCAAATCAATCCTCAATCTAATCTTTCACATGGTGTCCAGACCCCTCAGAGATTGCAGAGAGTCGGCATCAGACTGATGACATGGAAATGGCTGAAGTGAACTTTGGCAGGGTCAGCCATGATACAGTGCCCCTGGAGCAGATAGGGTTGAGGGCCTTGCTCAAGGGCCCAACAGTGGCATCTTGGTGGTGCTGGGGCTTGAACCTCAACCGCTGAGCCACCACTGCCCTTATATATGTTGTAATGTTAAATTGCACAGTAGTGAATGTTAAATGATTTCATGTTTATGATTTGCATATAAATAACTTTACTTCTAATGAACTTTTAGCTTATTATTACAAACCTGTGGATTTATTAGGTCAATTCTCATAACTATTGCATTATGAATTGTATTAATATTTGCTTGTGTTGTTGTAACTACAAACAATTAAAAATGCTTTATTTAATGATACTTAACCTGTTAACCTGCACCAGTGCGCAGTCGCACCGATGAGTCCCCCCCCCCCCCAGTTTAATGTTTATGAATAGATTTAACGTGAAAGAACTTCATTAATCTTGGCAAACTATACATCATTTTAAAGGTGTAAGCCTCAAGCATCGATGATAGAGCTCTGTTTTTCGATGAAAAGCTTATAACGAATGTATTTCTTACATTTATGTAAGCAATACAGATCAAACAAACGTAATCAAAAACGGAGTACTTACCAGTAGTGTCGTAATAACGAGCCACACACGCATCCACTGCTAAAAGTTCCAGATTGGATGGAAAGGTGAGGGTCCACTGAATAACATCCCATAGAGCATTTTTAGTCCAAAGAAACAATAACGTTGTAACATTGATGGTTATTCCTTTGTTTACATCGAGTTTCTTCAGGGTGAAGTATCATACTTGTCGGTTATGCAATAAAATTACGCATAAAAACAGACTCCGGTAGCCGAACGTTATATGGGTGTGTTGCTTAGAGTGTAATGAACAAATTAAGACCGCACACACACACACACAAATACAAAGATAGGCAATATATAGGTCGAAATATCCAAACACTGCGGTCAGTTTTTTGACGCCATGATATGCTGATCCTATTGTTTTGTCTTTACAACGAAAGCCAATGAAAGAATAGAAAATGTAGCCAAGCAGTGCACGATTCCAACGATATCCGGAAGTTTAAATTCCTCGCGAACAAGATGTTTTTTATTTATTTGAATCAGCCACTCTAACCTGCGAATTAGGCTGTGACCACACCCCGCCATTTGACAACAAACGAGCCATAGTAAAAAGACGGTTCCCCAGTCAACATCTGTTTTCGCGTCTTACTTACTGGATGGATTATCTCATCAAATGGATCGTCAAAAGAAGTTTTTTTCTGCTGAAGATGTTTTATTTGAGATCACTCGAAGCAGCGATGACGAAATTGAGGAGTGAATACAGCGACGACGGTGATATACTTGAGGACGGAAAAGATGGTCCAATTTTACATCGGTGAGTTGCTATGTAACATGCACACATTATACGTGTGTGTGTGTGTGAGAGAGAGAGAGAGAGAGAGAGAGAGAGAGAGAGAGAGAGAGAGAGAGAGAGAGAGAGAGAGAGAGAGAGAGAGAGAGAGAGAGAGAGAGAGAGTGTGTGTGTGTGTGTGTGTGTGTGTTTGTTTTCCCATTTGATTTATATGGTAAATGCATTGTGGTCTGAAAAGACCAAATATAAAACAAATGGCTTGTCTGATGGCTGGCCATCAGTGTGATTGTTTGTTGGTTCTATGTCTGACCATCCATATGAATGTTGGTCAGAATGTTGGTCCACTGGCCATCACCAGCCATTGAATGTTGAATGGGCTGACTATCGGTATGAATAGTGTATATGACTAAAATAGCTTGCAGTACCCTTCATAACATTTGATCATTAGGTTCTTGGTATCCAAGGAGGCTTCTTGGTACCTGGACATAGTCTTGGAAAAAATATTGCAGAAATCTCATTTTTCATAATATCTTCCTCAAATGTGAAATATAAACTGATGAGACTTGTGGCTTTCAATCAATTGCCTAACTGGATTCATCCAGGTTTGTTTTCATTGATTTTTCCATAAAATAATGAAATGTTACTTGCAGTACAAATTATCTTCAAGACACTTTAAATTCTATAAATTTTTGTCTGTGTAAGTTTTTTCAACTTTTACATTTGGGTAATAAACTCCAAAGTGTCTTCTTTTTAAATATGTCTAAACTGTGCATGTAGAGCAAATTGTTCAGTAACTACAATTATTTTAGTTTGGGGATGTCATTTCTGGGGATGTGCCTCAGGCAGGGGAGGTAGAAAGGGAACCGACATAGTCTTGGAAAAAAGCTTGCAGGAACCCCATTTTTCATTATATCTTCCTCAAATTTGAAATATAAACTGATGAGACTTGTGGCTTTCAATCCTTTACGTAATTGGATTCCTCCAGGTCTATTTTTATATATTTGTACATGAAATAATAAAACATTTTTGAAGTTCACATTATTTATGAGGCACTTCAACTTTTATAACTTTTTATTTGTTTGAGCATTATCAACTCTGATTTGTTGTTAGTAGAGTGCCAAGTGTCTTCTTTCCAAAGAGACCTTAATTGTGCCTGTGGTACACTGTTCTCAGGAGCTATATTTATTTTAATTCAGGTATGTCATTTTCAGCTGTGAGCCCCTGAGTGGGGGTGCAGGTTAACAGGTTAAATGTCTTTTATATGGTAATGTCCCTTTCTTCGTGATATAGTATATGAACTATTCAATTCGCATATCTATTAAACATTTTTCTGGGAATAAACAAAAATACATTTAAAACTAAACAAAAAACAAATGTTACAGTTTCTTTTGGGAACCCCTAAAAGGTTCTAAACAGAACCTTTCCACCAGGATCAAAGAACTCTTTTTATTTTATCTTAGAAAGATATATAGAACCTTTTAGGGGTTCCAAATATTAAGCGTGCAAAAGTGTTCTATATGGAACCTTTTCTTCTAAGAGTGTAGATGGTATTTATAAAATGCAGGAGGGAGCATTCTTATGAATCATTCTTAAAAATCTGTATAGTGCAAGATGAGTCATCAATATTTTGGTCCATTGTCCTGGAAGGGATAGACTAAATTTTAAATGTGTATATTATCTGCTCAAAGTTACATTTTTCAACCTATAGGAGTTTACTAGCTTATAGATGGCATCAAATCTATCAGACATGGACTTTTTAAAAGCCATAAACACATTTTGATTTCATGGGGTCTTTAAACTTTAAATGGCCAAAGTGAAAAGACAGATGGAAAACGCTTAGTCCAGAAATGCTTTAAATGAAAAGCATTGCTAAACATTCCTTCATTTCTACCGTCCCTGAGCACTGCAGCTATGTTGTGATCCGGTTGTTGGCTCTGAAGCAGTTGGATCTAATCACTCCTAAACCTGTTCAGAATGGATCTAAGCACCTGCTGACAGAGCTGTTTTATCTTGGCTTGATGCAGCATCCAAGCAGCTGCTGAAGTTCATGAACTTCACAGTTATTCAGAGATTTCTCTCACTCTCTTTCCCCTTCTTTTAATTTCCTATTCCTCTCTCTCCCTTACTGGCATCAGATGGCACTCAAGTAAATCAGGTATGTGAGTTTGGCTCTTTATTTCCAGGATTTTCCCCTGAGAGGTGACAGAATAATTGTTGTCAGTGTACAGAGGTGGCAGAAAGAGCCGGCGAGATTCCGAAGGCTTTTAGCTCCACTGTGAATGACTTAATCGCTCCGAACTTTCGGGCAAAAAAGTAAGGAGCCATTCGGGAGTGAGGCACTAAAATATGTGTGATACTTAAAGTGGAGCACCCCTGTTTAACTCCCTCAGATCTGTTTTTACTGCATTTATAATCCATTTAGAAACGGCAACATCCTTAAATGTAAAAATGGATGTTGAATCTAAGAGGTTTGGGAAATTTTTGAAAGTCAGAAAATGTTCCTCTCCAATACGTCATTTTATCTCCAAGATAAGCCACGATCAAGGGACAATCTCTAAAACCACCCAATCCTAATTTCATTCTGTGAATTTTTGGACTCTCAGAAATCGAGATTTTGACATTGTTTTTATTTAAATAAATAAAAAAGGTACATTTCTAGTTTCAACATTAAATGTACTTCAGACCTTTGTTATATTGGACATGAAAAAATTGTTCACACCATGTGACCCACATTTTGTTTTTCAACCAACTAATTGTTTTACCATTAAATCTACACATGGAGCCACACTGAGAGCCCCATATCTCTGGGATTCGACCATATAGAGCTTTAAAAATTAAGATACACGAAGGAAAATATACTCTGAATCAGAATCTAAAAGGATATTAAGATATCTTTAATACATATGGAGTTATAGGTTCTCCAACTTTGGAAAAACAACACAAACAAAGCGTTTTTAGGCACCATTTTTGGGCTCAGACCATTGGCATATAATGCAACAAGGGGTGCTGAAGTCAAATGGTTTTATTAATAGACATTCCAGCAGTATCTCTGTGTAAATATAATTATAAATAACGATGCTTTCACCTTTCTAATGTTGTTTTTCGCCCTGTAGTTTTGCTCCAAAATCATGATCATTTTGACCCCCCTCTACAAATAATGGATTACTCTGTAAATATTGAGCCATGTCATTTCATATTTTGACTTTCATCCTCATTTATGCTTGTCTTTCCTCTAGTATGAACAGAATAAAACATTTCAGCAAGGGAAGTTTTGATATGGAACTTGATATAGTAGCACGTAATTGCCAATTGCTAATTACAAAAATAGCCAATCATTTACATTTATGCATTTGGCAGACGCTTTTATTCAAAGTGACTTACAGTGCATATTATCACAGGGACAATCCCCCCGGAGCAACCTGGAGTTAAGTGCCTTGCTCAAGGACACAATGGTGGTGGTCGTGGGGCTCAAACCAGCGACCTTCTGATTAACAGTTATGTGCTTTAGACCACTACGCCACCACCAATCAGTAGCTAATACAACGTCCTACTGTGACATAACTTCCCCTTCTTTCTTACCTGGCATCTGTTGTCATGGTGGCATAGGTTATTAGAGATGTCCGTCAGTATCGCATGCTTTTTTATGGGCAGCCACCCAAAGCGAACTGGAGCGAGAGAGCAGAATTTAGCTTTCTCTGCACTCAGACCAAGTTTAATGTGTGCCATATCGCTCCTCTCTGACATGTCCTACTTCCGAGAGAGGAAAGATCAACAAAAAGGGGGCTATCTCCTATCATCTCCTTCTGGAGAGCTGGAATTGATACTGTCCTATCTACATATGGAGGTATTTGCTTCTGAAATGGGCGTGATTGGAGTCCCTCCAGCGTTTGAAGCCATTTGTCCATCCTGCCACCTTCGATACAGCTCTGTGGACGAGCTGCGCGAGGGGACTCACTCACCTGCGCCACTGGGCCTTCGTAATTACCCTGCTCTCCAGGCCTCCTCACTGATGAGGACCTGCGAAAGAGACTCATGCTACTTTTTCCAGCTACACCACAGTCCAGCCATTGGGTTTCACATCCTACATACATAACTAAAGAAAGTTCTGTAGAAGACAAAGATATGAATCTAAAGACACCTTTGCACTATAAAAAGAAAGCCTATTTGTTTTAATAATGCAAAATTTGGCATTAGAATGAGGAATTAAGATAAGTCAGTTCTCTTTGATTTTGCAGTTCTGTAAAATCAGACAAGGTGCACAGCAAAAAAATTATTTCCTCAAGTATATTAGTTGTTTTTGTTTTCCAGTAAAAATACCCTTATAAAAATCCTTAGAAATATATAAATGCACCTGAGAAGCAAAACTGTGTGAAATAACCTGGCTTGTTTTCAGTGAATATATCTTGAATGGGGATGCACCGATATTACATTTTTTGGCCAATACCGATACTATAGGCAGATAACGATACCAATATTGTGCTACTTAATCACCCTATTTCTTCATCAGATCACTGTTTAGGAATTATGCTTAAAAAAAAAAAAAATATTTGCATTGAACATTGATTAGATCTGTTGGAACTTGACCAGCCAACATTTTAAGACTGCCACTTCACTTGACTTTGTTATATCAGCATTTTCATGCATATGACCGACGCCAGCGCTTTTAATTTGGTCAATATCTGGCTGATAAATACTGATGACCGATACATCGGTGCATCCCAAATCTTAAAATAAGTTTATTTTTTTTAATTCCATCAGTAAATAGTTTTTTTCTTGTTGTAAGATTAAATCTCACTAAGTGTTGTTGGCAGCAGGTACACTTAGTTGAAAAAAATAAATAATAATTTGTATGTGTCACAGACACTTCACTGACATCCTAATTGATTTTCAGAGTGTTCAGAACATCACATCCTCTCAGAAAATACATATACAAGCATATCCCAACAAAGTGAGAGACCAAAATGAATATTCAACAAGTGTTGAATATTCATTAAGATTTCAGGAGGGGCCACTTGTGCCGTCTCCACTCAACCATGATTATAAATGTGTACGATAGTCTGAATGAACAAACGACTTACAGAACAACTTCTATTGTGTGTGTGTGTGTGGGCATGTTTATATGGTTTACGAGGACATTTTTTTAGGTTACAAACTGGTAATTACAAGGGTATTATGCTATACATGTGGTTTGTGAAGACATTTTTAGTGTCCCCATAATTAATAGCTTAAAAAACATATTAAACAATGTTTTATTGAAAATGTAAAAATGCAGAAGGTTTTCTGTGAGGGTTAGGTTTAGGGGTTGTGTTAGGTTTAGGGGACAGAATCTATAGTTTGTACAGTATAAAAATCATTTTGGCTATGGAAAGTCCTCATAATGATAGGTGTGTGTGTGTGTGTGTGTGTGTGTGTGTGTGTGTGTGTGTGTGTGTGTGTGTGTGTGTGTGTGTGTTTACAGCCAGCATATTCCCCCTTTTTCAACTTTTGGCTTAGATATTATTTTATGCATTTGAGACGCATTTAAAGGAATATTAAGTTAAGCTCAAAAACAGCATTTGTGGCATAATATTGATAACCACAAAAATTATATTCTATAAAAAGAAAAAGGCAAAACAATCTTGTTTACTATGAGGCACTTACAAAGGAAGCGAATTGGGCCATACGTAACAAAGTACTCACTGTTTCAAACGTATGGCCACAATTTGCACCTTAACTCGAACCTTTTCTGTAAAGTTACCTGTACGTTTTAATTTTACAACTTCCAAAAGTGACTTACAGTGCACTTATTACAGGGACAATCCCCCGGAGCAACCTGGAGTTAAGTGCCTTGCTCAAGAACACAATGGTGGTGGCTGTGGGGATCAAACCAGCATCCTTCTGATTAACAGTTATGTGCTTTAGCCCACTACACCACCACCACTCCTGACACAAAGTCGTAATACATGACTTTTAACAGAAGAATGAATGTAAGTGCTTTTATCAATTTAAAAGATTCACATTTCTGAATTTAAACCCTCAAAAATTGGCCTCATTCACTTCCATTGTGTGTCTCACTGTAACCTCGAGTCTAAATATATATATATATTTTTTCAAATGCCACAAATGCTGTCGACTGAGCTTACCTTAAAGGGGTCATGACATGGTTTTTTTTATTGTATTATTATGTTCCCTTAGGTGCAATTATAGTATTAATATATTTTTTTTTAAGAGAAACTTTTAAAATCTAGTGATTTATGACCTTTTCCCACCCTGTTTCTCATCCTCTGATTCAAACAGTCTGTTTTGGGGGCGTTTTCCATTTAAGACTTCAGTGTTAACGCCCACTGTTATGATTGGCTAACGTCAGTGCCTATGTATCAATTATTGACGCCCCCAGCCAGAACAATATGCAAGTAAACTAAGTAAAATCACTGTGATTATTCATAATGAATGAAATTGCGCTTTAAAAAGTAGTTTAAAGTTTAAAATAGATTACTTACAGTTTGCGTCGTCGTTGTTCCCAGAATAGTCGGCACGGACTTATCTTTGAGCAACAGTTTTCTGGCAAAGCCAGCATCATATTGAGATTTGTTCTCAAAACAGTCATCCTTAAAATGTACAGAACAAACGCTTAAGTTAACACTGCCGTGACTGGAACGTCCGCAAAAAATAAACTGCATCCATTTTTCCCTGACGTCTGGATCTTTCGGCAGCTTATTCAGAGGTTTTGTTTGACCACAGCCAGGAACAGCACATCTGTGTGGCATCGTAATTTTCCTGTGCACAAGTAGTCTCTGTCAGAGCTCGCTGTCCATCGACTGAACACTTGTGAGGCGCACGGCGATACTGAAATGAGCGTAGCTGTCTTGCGCTTATAGCGTAGTTATCTTGTGCTGGAGGCGGTCATATGCAAACGCTGTTACGTCACTTCTAACCGACACGTCACTTCTAACCATGAATCCAGAACGAGCTGTATTTTGAGCTTGATTAAATAAATGATTCGTTTAGAATGGGGAGGACATCTTAAAATATTAAACTTGCAGGACGTTTTAATGATACAAAGACCTCTTATATACCAAAAGATCAAGGCAAAATTGGTTTCTCATGTCATGACCCCTTTAATGTATAGTGAACTGTCTACAAAGACATATGCAGAAAAGTCTCAACCACACTATTGGTATTTATAAAGAAGTCCACAGTGCTTCAAATAATATCTTGATTTTAGCATGAAACATGTCCAAAAACATGGTAATACCACACTATTACAATAGTACCATGTCAAATAAACTATGGTAAAAGTACTGTGGTACTCTCTACATCAAAGCAGTTTTAAAATGTTTTATCAAATCATTGTCAGACTGCTTTTGTGTGTTGTTGCCACTGATACAAGGCAAATTTGATGAATTTAAATTCATGCATAAGGAATAAGCCATATGAGGAGGAAAATATTTTTTTCTAAAAGTATTTCACCCCTGATAATTTCCCATCTGAATTTGTAGTGGTCATGTCATAGGTTTAAGGCCTGAAGACAGATTGAATCAGCACCTTGTGGTCAGCTTGTTATCCTATGTTGCATTTTTCATTCTGCATCAAATCCTGAAGCTTTCAAACAGGGATTGAAATTGCGTTTTACTCCCCAGCCAAAATAACTACTAAATGCTTAAGATACCAACCATCCAGAACTTCTATTAGCCGTGACAAAAATATCAGAAATAAACGAAATTATATTTGAATCTGTATCTCATATGAAAGTAGATAATTACGTTACATTGCAAAACATAATAAATGATAACTTTCAAGCAATTTTAAGCAATTTAGTGTATTGTGTTGACACTCTTTTGGTCGAAAAATGTCTTTGCCTGCAGAATAGAGTCATTCACAGGCATTGAACTTTACAAAGACCTTCTTTATAGCTGACAAATGATAGGATTCATTTGCAGGCTTGGTTTCAAATGATGGTAGGAAAATATCCACTTCATTAAGTGCTCTGTTTGTTATCTTGGATGTAAATAATCCTGTTTCTGTTTCACGAAAAATTCCGTGCGAGCCGTGCAGTGAACTGTACCAATGATTCTGACTGAACCGTGAACCGTTTGAATGACTGACCGAAAAGAACCGACTAAAGATAATTATTAGTTTGTGAATCAGATTTGGCTATTTTCACATTTATGCAATTTTTTTGGCAGACACATTTATCCAAAGTGAAGGAGTTCAAGTACCTCGGGGTCTTGTTCACGAGTGAGGGGACAATGGAGCGGGAGGTTGGCCGGAGAATCGGGGCAGCAGGGGCGGTATTGCACTCGCTCTATCGCACCGTTGTCACGAAAAGAGAGCTGAGCCGAAAGGCAAAGCTCTCGATCTACCGGTCAATTTTCGTTCCTACCCTCACCTATGGTCATGAAGGTTGGGTCATGACCGAAAGAACTAGGTCGCGAGTACAAGCGGCCGAAATGGGCTTCCTCAGAAGGGTGGCGGGCTTCTCCCTTAGAGATAGGGTGAGGAGCTCAGTCATCCGTGAGGAGCTCGGAGTAGAGCCGCTGCTCCTTTGCGTTGAAAGGAGTCAGTTGAGGTGGTTTGGGCATCTGGTAAGGATGCCCCCTGGCCGCCTCCCTAGGGAGGTGTTTCAGGCACGTCCAGCTGGGAGGAGGCCTCGGGGAAGACCCAGGCTTAGGTGGAGAGATTACATCTCCACACTGGCCTGGGAACGCCTCGGGGTCGCCCAGTCAGAGCTGGTTAATGTGGCTCGGGATAGGGAAGTTTGGGGCCCCCTGCTGGAGCAGCTGCCCCCGCGACCCGACTTCGGATAAGCGGTTGAAGATGGATGGATGGATGGACATTTATCCAAAGCACTTATTACAGGGCCAATCCCCCCGGAGCAACCTGGAGTTAAGTGCCTTGCTCAAGGACACAATGGTGGTGGCTGTGGAGATCGAACCAGCAACCTTCCGATTACCAGTTATGTGCTTTAGCCCACTACCACCACCACCACTACTAGCCCACTAGTTTTCCCACGGAAAAGTACTCTTATAATGAAACAGTGATCATGTACAAAATATTATACTCATTTATCCACATTTTTATCTTTTTGATGTCTATTCAGTTTGTTACTTGCGTTACAAATACGAATTTAATATGATCAAAATTATTGTGCTCAATTTTATTTTGTAGACGTGCAGGTGCAAGCTGAGTGTGTGCATCAGGCATAGATGTGCAAGTGTTGTAAGCGCTCTCTCCTACAGTTTTTCCTCACTCAAATGGCATTGGGAGGACCATGAATAATGTTTCTTGTTTCAACGAAATATCAGAACGAACCGATTGATTAAACTACCCAGTGCTACAGTGGACGTTCTGGAAGAGTCTGCTTGGTTCCCGCGTCTCTGTGTGCACTCAATAAACTCTGTTCAGACACCTGCACAACAGCTTCTCTACTCAGTTGTATGATGTTAGGTATCGGGACATTTTAACTAAGAACAAGTACATGAGAAAATGATCTAACCTGATGCCAATCTTTAATAAATGCATAATTCTTTCTGTATGTCTATTCATCCTTGGAAATAAGGAGCATTCAAAACTCCATTGAACTCTGCCAGTGGATGAAGCTGATGACGACAAACAGCACAGAATACACTGGAGATGATGCGCTGTGAATAGCGGCTGCACATTATAGCGACATCCATTGCCCAGAACATATGCTCCTACCTCCTGCTCTCAAAAAGCTCAAGGAATGCCACCGGGTCGTCTTGAGGTCCCATCTTCCTCAGCATGAAGACCAATCCTGGTGTACCAAGCTCCGTAGCACCTGCCAGTCCTCTGTTTGAGCCTGGAAGAGAGTCTGGAACTGCTGCTCCTTTTCCAGATGCAGCTCAGAAAGAGACTGTTGTTGGGCTTGGTGGATGCTGGTGAGGGTCCTGAATGATTCGGCCAGCAGAGAGGACACCATGACAGCTTTCACTTCCTCCTAATTACGCCACTTAGATAGATCTCTGGCTTTCTTGGGAAGGAAGAAGCGGGAGCTGGGTAACAGTCCGCATAATTCTTTTTTTCTATACACTTTGTGGTGTAACACACAAAAATAATGCTTTTCAGCCATCTATTGCATACACACACACTTTGTGCATCTCTCTCTCTCGATTGGCCACGCCGCCTTCATCACAGTCCTTTTTCTAAAAAGGAACTCAGATCAAGTTTTAAACCATGACGTTCAAATCACAGTGTTGTTGTGTCCCATGGTTTGGAGCAGGGCATGTGATCTCTGAGGCTTTTGGGTGGTTAGATGCTTCAGAGACTTATGAAGTTGTTCATGTTTGTGTCAGTGCCACCCACATGATCTCTGAAGACCACGAAGGCCGATGAAAGTAAACACATCTCTGCAGAGTGAATGCACTCTCTCAATGTACAGTATACATGTCTCAGTAAACAGCCTGTCTGTTTGGTTGCTTCATAATCCTCTACAGAGTTACATATAATCTTTTGACCCGTAGGACAGATAAATCTCAAATGAGCTTTTTAATAAATCAGTTGTTTCTTCTAGACAGCAATGTGATTGAATAGAGAGAGCAAATGAAGACTTCTGCAGATAACCCTCTAACTCTCTATAGAGTTCATAATAGATCTAAACAAAGTCTTAAGACGTGCTCAGATTTGCTGACATACCAAAATCAAAGAATTCTAAATGAACTCATTTCTCTTTAGATTCGTACAAGAGCAAATTATCTAAGCCATGATCTATAAATTTATTTGTTAGCTCTTTACTACTTCTGTATATCAACCAGGGCAGTAACTGACACACCCCCATCCACTATTTTGATTAGAAATTAAGCAAAATTCAAATGTTAAATATTTAGTTACAGTCTTTATGTCAACAATTGACACTTCTGTGTCCATTTTTATTTCTAGTTATATCTATGGGGCAGTGGTGGCTCAGTGGTTAAGGCTCAGGGTTACTGACCAGAAGGTTGGGGGTTCAAGCTCCAGCACCACCAAGATGCCACTGTTGGGCCCTTGAGCTCTGGGGGGAAGGTTGCTCTGGGGGGATTGCTCATGTAATAAGTGCACTGTAAGTCGCTTTGGATAAATGTAAATGTAAGACATTTAAGGAGAAACGTCTGAGACAAAGATGCTGCTTAAATGAAACATAGTGGAGATTTCCAATGGCCTGGTCTATGAACTAGCAAACTCTGAGCAATAAAGTTTTCTCTTGCTTATGAGACTTTGAATGAAATTTTGCTAAACATTTTTACAGTTATTTGGAGGTTTGACATTAATAGACAGTTCATCCCAGGTAAAATGCATATGATGAATTTGTGATTATAAAATTCTGCTATAATCATGTTTTTTGTAACTTGTAACAAATTAAAAAGGACATAACTGGACTTTCTGTTTAATTGAGAATTCTCACATTTATATCTGTTAACACACTGTAGACTCTGCTGTGCAAACTGGGACATAATTGCCGTAGTAAAGGTGTTAAGACATTAGGATTTCTTAAGAAGGTTAATTACTGCTTTTAACTGACATCACTATGGTAATTACACCCGCTCTTGTGCTTCCTGTGATCCCTGTGGTCTGAGAAACTCTGTGTTCAGAATAGCACACTACACTTCTACACTGTAAAACAAGGCTGTCAGGAATGGCCAGTAATTCACCATTAAAAAAAAATACAATTATGTTATCACCATAGATCACACAATCACAAAACAAACATCAAGGTAACACACATCAGGGACGGATTATGACTTGCAAAGCCCCTGGGGCCAATTATATCTAAGGGCCCCCCCTCCTCCCAAAAGTTGTTGAGTGTGTGGGGGGGGGTCACCAAACTAGATCACGCAGCCTTAAAGTCCGGGGCACCCCCGAGCAGTAAAGGGCCCCCTGGGCACTGGCCCCATTGGCCCAGTCGGTAATCTGTCCCTGCCACACATGATACTTAAGTAATGTATATATATTTTATACGAGTAGATCATACAAATTTCCTCCATTTATTTAATATTATTCTGTAAAATTGCACATTGAATTGTGCTGTCTTGTTAAATATAATTTTTCACTGCATTTTTCAGTTTTATTTTCTTTTTATTTTACATTTATTTACCCTGGCAAGTTACATAAGAACAAAACTCATATTTACAATAACAGCCCTGCAGTGTACTTTGACTTTATCTGTAGTATGTAGCCAACGGTTTCGCTATGGGAATATGATACTGGGTTAAATACAGGACAGTGCCATCCCCCTTTGGCATTTTGCTACAAGACAACGTTATTACAGCCAAAATATGGGGCATCCTGAAAAACCCATCAAGCACTGTGCAGAGAGTTCCAATTTTCTTTGTGGAATATTTGAATATGGGACAATTTGACCATTTTGGGTGCCTAAAGATGGGACGGCACCGCCCTCCTTGTTTGGTTTGCCACCGAAATACCGGACAAGAGACATCCTGTACAGGATGTCGTTATTTCAGCCAAAATACAGGACGTTCCAGCTAAAAGGGACAGTTGACAGCCCTAGTAGTATATAGTAGACCTGCTGTGCATATTCTATGTTTTGAAAACTTCAAAATGAGACATATTGAGAACTTAAATATAGGGAGACGCCATCACTAAATCTACACGCCATCTACTAAAACACCAGTAGTAGGCCTATATAGTACTGTATGCACATTGAGCATTTTGGCCATGTAAATATGGGTCGGCACCGTCCCCCATGACTGTTTTGCCACCGTAATATGGGACAAAAGGCATCCCCTACAGTAGGGGACAGTTGGCAACCATGTAGTATACAGTACTGTGCACTTGTTATGTTTGGAGTACTTCAATACTGGAAGTATTGAGCATTTTGGGCACGTAAATACTGGACAGCACCATCCCCCTCGATCGTTTTGCCACTGAACTACGGGACAAGAGTTATTTCGTCCAAAATGCGTGACGTTCCGGCTAATACGAGATAGCTGGCAACTCTAGTAGTATATGACACTGTGCAGTGTGCACATTTAATTGTTTGGAATTCTTCAATACGGGACGTTCTGAAAATGTTGGGTGCTTGAAAATGGGACGCTGTCCTCCCCCTTGAGTGTTTTGCCACTGAAGTGGTGTCCCATATAACTTCATTATATTAGCCAAAATACAGAATGTCCCGGCTAATAGGAGACAGTTGTCAACCTTAGTAGTACGTGATACTGTGCAAATTTCCTTTATGGGACATGACCTATTAAATGTGACAGAGTGTGCAGTATACAACAGAGCACATAGTGTGAGATACTGTATCCTACAATGTAACGTACTGTACAAACATAAAATGTACATAGCTTACTATACACAATTTACAGAAATAGTTTGAGTAGAATGGTGATACAGTATGATATTACGAACACAGCCAAGGTCTTTGAGGTGCAAAAATGACTGTTAGTGCCCTCTGCAGCCAGATTCTGTCAATCATAGTAGGGTGCATGTGAGGAAGTGTTCCTTATGCACTCTTAGGGGAAAGTCTGATATGAGAGAAGTTTTTGGCCCGTTCCCTTGATGTTCCAGTGTGCTTTGATCATCTTCTGGTAATGACAGATCTCTAACATCGTGGATTGAGCTACAGAGGATGGTGGTGAAAACAGAAATGAAAGATTCTATATGACTCACACAAACAAACCAAAAACAAACTCAAAGTACTTGTACTTCATGTTTTGTTCGGGTCGTCATTCTCTTGTGATCACTTTCTCTTTAATTCTAAGTGGTTAATGTGCTTGTTTTGCTGCTTTGCTCTATGCCTGTCTTAGCGTGGTTGTTCTCTGTATTTAAAGAGGGATTTCCTAATTAAATGGAAAATGTGTAATCAAAGAAATGAGAGGTATTGGATACCATTTAAAGTGCACTGGATGCCAGCAAATTACAACTTTATTTAAAAAAAAAGAATTAATTAGAGACTTTTGTTTTTCCTAAAGAATTTAAATAAATATCTGGGTAACATTGAAGCATTTACAATGGAAATTAAAGGGACAATCCATAAATGTTACAGTACTCGCTGTTTCAGAAAAATAGCCACAGGATGTAAACAAAATGTTTTTAGTGTGATAAAATTGCTTGCTAACCTTTTCTGTGTACAATTACAACTTTACAACTTCACTGCCATGTTGTATAAACACCATAAACCCTAAAACGACTGTAAAAATGACCATTCGAACAACTTTACAGCTCAAATAATACACGAGTTTTGACAGAAGAATGAATGCATGCTTGCTTTTATAATATTACTAGCTTCACATTTGTCCATTCACTTCCATTGTAACTATTGCTTGAATTTTTGTTTCATTTATTTTTTTTATGGTATTGAAAAATGGCACCTCCCTTTGGTATTCGCTGTCATTTTTGACCGAAAGGGTTATATGTGTAATAGTTTCTAGAATATCAAAATCCACAAAAGGAGGTAGATCCTTTTCCTATTTGGCTCCTAACCTATGGGATAGTCTCCCTAACACTGTTCGAGATGCAGACACACTCCCACAGTTTAAGTCTAGACTAAAGACTCATCTATTTAGTCAGACATACACCTGATTTATCCTCCAACACACAATTAGGCTGCTTTTGTTATTTCTGCTGGAACCAGAAACAGTGATCATGATCTCTAATCTATGCTTATATTATTTTATTTGTTTCCCTGTCTCAACCTCGGGACTCCTATCCTGAGGTCACCAGAACCGGCTGGATCAGCTCCATTCCTGCTTCATGTTGGACTCCACTGCTACATGTCTCTGTGTGATGATGACTAATAGCAGCTGGTGCCAGCCAAACACCACTTCAGTCTATTACGATGGAGTTCAGAGGATGAACTGATGCCAACTCCAACCATAAGACATGGGATACATCATATGCCTCTGCCTGAACCTTGGATTTATGATAGACCTCACTGAAATTACCGGCCAGGTTGAACTGTGATGCACCTCACTGACCTCTGCCTGGTCTAATGATGGACTACACTCTTAAAATGGAATACATGGACTATCAAGTAATTGCCAAAAAACAAGGACAATTGCATCTATGTGATCTTCTGCAGTTAATCCAGGATGGACTTCAAAAACATTAGTCATTCATCTTACAGTTCATACAAAATCTTTGATTAAACACTGACCCTAAACACTTATTTCATTTACTAATTTTAAACCATGACTTGCACTATACATAAGTAATATTGGCATTATATTCATGCTGTTAGTCAGAGGGGAACTGGCCCCCACAGTGAGTCTGTCACGAATGTAAGGCAACGAAGGCAGACGAAGGTTGAGGATCCAAATGCAGCTTTCTTTATTATTAACAAAACACAAAGGAAAACCCTCAGTGGGGAAATAAACATGAATAGAGAACTCGGGCAGGGAACACAGACCAGGCTAACTACACTCACAAACATTCAACGATAGACCAGGACTGAACCAAAAACCGGGGTATAAATACATGAACAAGGGACAAAGGGGCCAATGAACAAACAGAACTCAAAACAAGATAACGAGATGACAAACAGAAGCAAATGGCAAACTAATGAGGACAGGTGAAAACAATGACAGAAAACACGAACGCTAACAAGACTGTGGAGCTACAAAAGGGACAAAAGTGAAAACTATGGAATATCAAAAGGGACAAAAATGGAAAACAAAGGGGCAATGGTAAAACAAGACAAGGTCATACATAACAGAGTCTGGTTTCTCCCATTAACCAACATCATATGGAGTTTTGTGTTCCTTGCCACAGTCGCCTTCAGCTGCTCACTGGGGTTATAAATACAATTATTATTTAATTTCTTATATTTAAACACAATTCACAATCACATTTTATAAAACTACACAATGATGACTCTAAGATATTATAGATATTACAGTTTTATCTTCTGTTAATGCCCGATCTTATCTACAGCTGCTTTGAAATTATGTGTGTTATGAAAGGTGCTATACAAATAAAACTTGACTTAGACGTGTAACCCTTTTTTATGATGATAATTAGACCATTTCTTCTTCCCTGAAGTAGAATAATAAAATAATGCATTTCTTTTGGGATTGTATGCAATTGTGCTCTTATTTATATGTAAATTTTAAAATGTTTCCCTTAATTTGCATATAAAAATAAGCTAATTAAAATAAAAACATAATTACATAAATTGGAGGCAGATTGCTGCATTCTGGTGAACAAAATGTAAATAGCATGACTTGAAAATCATGCCAAGCAAGTAACAGCAAGTAGATGGCAGTAGCCTAATTTGATGTCATCACAAGATGGATGTATATTTAGACATTATCAAACTATTATTTGTCAAAGTTTACATTTTAAAAATGTATTTGCAGTGTCAATGTTTGCAGTTAATGTCATTATGCTTGCAATCAAACCTGACCATGGTGTTACAAAGAGAAGACACTGAATAAGCATTTTTGAATAAACATAAAAATTGAAATGCATAATAATGTCAAGAAAATGAACATTAAAAAAAGAAAAATAAATGAACTGCAAAATTCAGAAAATTAAATTAGAGTATAAAACAGAAGAATCAGTGTAAACATTTTTCAATTTCAAACTTTCTATAGTAAAAATTTATTTTGCATTTGTGTGTGTGTGTGTGTGTGTGTGTGTGTGTGTGTGTGTGTGTGTGTGTGTGTGTGTGTGTGCGTGCGTGCGTGCGTGTGTGTGTGAGAGAGATTGCTGTCATCAGCTGGAAAACAACAGACGAAATTTATTGGCAACAATGACCAAAAGATGGCTGTAGAGCTCCACTTATTGATGCCCTGGTTCTGTGAGTGGTGTGTGAGTGTGTGTGTGTGTGTGTGTGTGTGTGTGTGATATGCATTGTTAGTGTGTTATCATCTCACCCCTTCATTTCTAAGTGTGTGTGTGTGTGTGTGTGTGTGTGTGTGTGTGTGTGTGTGTGTATAGCATTGTTACTGATTTATATATTTATTAATTTATTTTGGTGAAATGTAAGAAGAAATCGCTGTGTCAGAGTGGGTGTGTATGTTTTGCACTAAGAGTGTTTTAGAGTCTCACCCTTTGATTTATGTCTGTTTTTTTCTGCATTTTGGCAAATTTTCTTTATTATATGTGACATATTAAACAAAAACTGGCTTCTCTGTTTCATTTTTACCTCCTGTCCTGAAACATCCTTTTATGTACTGTTTTGTCATCAAATAAATATAATTAAATCTTTTGTTTCTTTGATTTCTATTATCAAATCTTAAGTGAAATTTTGTCCAAGTTCACTCTTAACACATTCAAATGTTAATAAACTCATAAAAAAAAAAAAAGAAACGTCTCTTTAACAGGACACTGTATTTTAAACATAATTTTGTAAAAATGCAAATAACTTTACAGATCTTTATTGTAAAGGGTTTAAACAATGTTTTCCATGCTTAAACAATTAATGAACATGCACCTGTGGAATGGTCATTAAGACACTAACAGATTACAGACGGTAGACAATTAAGGTCACAGTTATAAAAACTTACACTAAAGAGACCTTTCTACTGACTCTGGAAAACACCAAAAGAAAGATGCCCAGGGTCCCAATTGATCTGCGTGATAGTGCCTTAGGCATGCTGCATGGAGACTTGAGGAATGCAAATGTGGCCAGGGCAATAAATTGCTATGTCCATTCTGTGAGATTCCTAAAACAGTGCTACAGGGAGACAGGAAGGACAGCTGGTTGTCCGCGCAGTGGTTTAAAAACACCTGCACAGGACCGGTACATCCCAATATCACACCTGCGGCACAGGTACAGGATGGCAACAACAACTGCCCGAGTTACACCAGGAATGCACAATCCCTCCATGCATCCTTACCAGACATCACCGACAACAATGTCGCCTATGGGCACAAACCCACCTTCACTGGACCAGACAGGATGGGCAAAAAGTGCTCTTCACTGACGAGTCACAGTTTTGTCTCACCAGGGGTGATGGTCAGACTCACGTTTATCATCAAAAGAACACAGAGGCCTGTACTCTTCAGCAGGTTCAATTTGGAGGTGGAGGGTCCGTCATGGTCTGGGGCGGTGTGTCACAGCATCATCAGACTGAGCTTGTTGTCATTGCAGGCAATCTCAACACTGAGCGTTAGAGTGAAGACATCTTCCTCCCTCATGTGGTACCCTTCCTGCAGACTCATCCTGACATGACCCTCCAGCATGACAGTGCCACCAGCCAAACTGCTCGTTCTGTGCGTGATTTCCTGCAAGACAGAAATGTCAGTGTTCTGCTATGACCAGCGAAGAGCCCGGATCACAATCCCATTGTGCACGTCTGCGACCTGTTGGATCGGAGGGTGAGTGCTAGGGCCATTCCCTTCAGAAATGTCTGGGAACTTGCAAGTGCGTTGGTGGAAGAGTGGGGTAACTTCTCACAGCAAGAACTTGCAAATCTGGTGCCGTCCATGAGGAGGAGTTGCACAGCAGTACTTAATGCAACTGGTGGCCACACCAGATACTGACTGTTACTTTTTTAACCTTAGCAACCATATTGGCCCAGTTGCAAGGGAGGGTAGAGTCACATAGTGTAACCTCCTCGTGAATGCTATAACGTGGTTCACTCACGGTGGGTGTGTGGTGAGTTGTGCGTAGATACCATGGTGGATGGCGTAGGCCTCCACACGTGCCACACGCGCCCATCAAGCCACGTGATAAGATGCGAGGGTTGCCGGTCTCAGACGCGGAGGCAGTTGAGATTCGTTCTCCACCACCCGGATTGTGGCGAGCCACTACGCCACCACAAGGACTTAGAGCAAAATTGGGAATTGGACATTCCAATTTGCGAGAAAAGGGGGACAATTTGTTTTTTTACATTTATTTACCCAGTGCTGTGTTTCCAAATGGGTTATTTTTCACCCAGCCACTTTTAGAATGTAACATTTATACCACTGAGAAACAACATTCTGAATACAGCAAAGCAGCTTTGTTTAATGTTTTCTAGGTGCAATTCCTGGCACGTTGGCTGCAGGCTACAAAATATAACAACTTATTCAACATAGAAATTAAGAAGCAGATGTTTTACATTTTCATAGACGTCAGGTGGAACCCATAAGGTTCATTCTGCATTCTCCGAAGAACCTAAGAGATGGTTTTGTCAGACAGAGCAGCTGTAATTACAAACATCTGGGGATGCTTTGTGTGCACAGCATCATATTGTCACAGAAGCAATTAACCTCAAACTGAGCAATATGTTTTTCTAGAAAAGCAGGGATTAAGTGAAGTTAGTGTGCTACGAGAGAGTATCCCAAAGCAATCTATTCTAATTGGTGCCTATAATCAAATTTTTGTCAGTCGCCACAGTCTGCAGCTATTTAGACAGTGAAAATGGTCTCATTATGAGTATTAGAGGGTTGCTAATGTTTTATGCAGTGCTGTTAATTATGTTTTCCATATTTGGATAAAACATCTTTAACAACAGAACTGGAAAAGACTTAGAAACATACAGTTTACAGTAGTAAACTATAATAATAATATAGTTTTTGATAAATTTTAAAACATTATGGGGATTATACAAAGTGAAAAAGTGCCCAAAATAACTTGAAATGAATACAGACAAAGAAAAAAGACATGCAGAAAAATATACAATATCAAGCATACAAAAATAGTCAAAGAAATAAATAAAAGTAAAAAATAACAGGCATAATGTGACCATGCATATAACAGTAAAAATCATATAATGGCACCATGGCATCATATCATTTTAATGGCTTTTTTGGTGAAAGAGGTGGATACATTTATGTAAATTCCAACATCTCTTTGAAAATGAGAGAAAATAGGTTTAAATTTCAACTCTTATGAATGAAATACTTGGCAAGTAAAATAATTAACCCTCTTTTGCATGCATTATGAAATCATTGCTTAAAATAATAATTTAATATATTAATTTTATGCATGTTCCCTGGCGGCAACACTGTGCGACAATGAAAAGAAATGAATCAAAGATAGAGTTTTATTTATTTAAGTAGTTGACATGAACATGAGTGACTATGTGTGTGTCAGAATACAAGATATGTTTAAAAAAAATCAGCAATGAACAATGCTGTTAAACTGTTTTATTACGTGAAATATTAGTGTAACAGGCTTTTACACCATCTGCTAGGAAACAATCTTATAGAATTGTCTCGAATACCATTTTTACCTAAAGATAACTGTCGCACATTGTTGCTTCTATGCAACAAACACATCTAAGCAATTCCTCATAACATAAAAGTGATAAAAATGTATCTGAATGCTTTAAAATGAAGTTTACTAAATAAAAAAAAAATAAAAATAAATAAATAAATAAATAAAAAAAAAAAAAAAAAAATATATATATATATATATTAATAGATGAAAAATCTATGAAAATTGCTTTTGAAAAGACGATTCTCCACAGCAAAGAAAACATGCACCAGGCCGGATAAAGATACTAAAATGACCAGCAGGTCATATTTTGTCCAAGAAAAAGCATTTTTGTTGTTTTATTCTAAGTCATCCCTTTTATTACCATGCATGCATCATATGCCTGTAAAGTGAATGTGTGTGTTACCAAGGCAACACAGTGCAATACAGGGTTAGAGGGATATTATGAATGAAACAGATCAGCCAGTTTGGGCTAATACAACTTAAGCTCAATTGACAGCATTTGTGGCATAATGTTGATTACCACCAAAACATATTTTGACTCACACCCCCTTTTCTTAAAAAAATAATAAAATAAAATGGAATTTACAGTGAGGCACTTACTAAGGAAGTGAATGGGGCCAATTTTTGGCAGAAATTTGAAGCTGATCATTTTATAAAAGCACTTAAATGAATTCTTCTGTTAAAAAGCATGTGTTATTTGAGCTGTGAATTTATTTAAATCACCATACAGTCATTTTATTGCTTTAGGGTTGGTTTATATTACATCATCATGGCAACTAAGTTGTAAAATTGGATATAACTTTACACAGAAAAGGTTGTTACGCAATAGTATCACTCTAAAGATCATCTTAGTCTAGATGTCTTTGTTTCTACATCTGAAGTAGTGAGTATTTTTATGTTTACTGATTGGCCCCATTCACTTCCATTGTAAGTGCCTCACTGGAACCCAGATTTGTACTTTTCTTTTTTTAAGAAAATGAGGAGCAAGTCAAAATGATTTTTTGTGGTAATCAATATTATACCCTGAATATTCCTTTAAGTTAATACACTCTTAAAATAAAGTTGAAAATATTTATGGATAAAATCCATAGGGACCGTCCGGTGACGCTGCTGTCCCACATGACCGAAAGTTTTCAGCTTTTTCTCTCTCATTCTCCCCCTCGCGGTTCAGAAGTTCAGTGATGATCGAAAATGGCGGATAGTTAGATGCGTCTCCCCACTCAAAACAAAAACTCTGTGGAAAAACTCTGGATATACACCGGGAATACCGACAACAACATTCACAGGCCGCTTCTCACAACACTTTCATGAATGAGAATGACCCGCTGGGTGCCCACGAAAAGGGAAAAGTACGGCGTTGGTGAGTAGAAAGCTAAACTTCCATGAACTATAAACCAAAGCGCTTTCAGTCCCATTACACAAGTGTTGGGACAAACAGTGATTACATCCAATTTTACATTCCTGCTGTTTAAGAGCATTGAGAAGGTTTTATATGTTGATGTCACTAAGGGACTGTAAATGTGTATAGTCAGTGCGCTATTGTTTGTTGGAGATGTGTGTGTTTGTGTGTGTTTGGTAGAGATTGACAGAGACGCGCCTAGTTCCCAGTGTTTCATGCTCGGCGGGCCTCAATGGAACTCATGAATACATTGTTACTGACGCGCTGATACTTTGTATCAACTTTCAGCGCTTCTTTGTAACAACTTTCATCGTTTGTTCTTTTTTCCCGCGTAAGATCCCCGATACGCTTCGCAACAGCCGCAGCTGCTTTCGTTCTCTGCACCGTTAATATAAACAAAGCAGTTTATCGTGCTGTCTTGGACGTGGGAACTGCATATTAAGGCATGGAGTGTTATCAGTTAAAATAATGGTAATGTAGAACTTCATAAACGTGTATCCCAGCTTACAATAAAACGAACAGGGTAGACCGAGTTGCCTACAGTTGTGTGTGTGTGTGTGTGTGTGTATGTATGTATGTGTGTATATATATATATATATATATATATATATATGTATATATATATATATATATATATATATATATATATATATATCAACTGATAATGACAATTTAAACTCGCATGAAATATTCACACTGTTTTATATATATATATATATACATATACATACTCACCCACCTGTACATCTACTTATTCATACGATTTATCTAATCAGCCAATTGCGTGGCAGCAGTGTAATTTATAAAACCATGCAGATACAGGTCAGGAGTTTTATCTCATTGATTTAGACCATGTTGAAAATGATTGGCATGATTGTTGGTGCTGGTTGGTTTGATTGTTTCTGTAACTGCTTCTTGGGATTTTCATGAACATCAGTATCTAGAATTTACACTGAATGGTGCAAAAAACATCCAGCGAGTGGCAGTTCTGTGGGCAAAATTGGCTTGTTAATGACAGAGGTCAGAGAATAATGGTCAGACTGGTCCAAGGTGACAGGAAGGTGACTGTCACCCAAACAACCACATGTTACAACAGTTCTATGCCAAAAACATTTCTGAATGCACAACACGTTGAACATTGAGGCGGATGGGCTACAGTAGCAGATCCTTCAAGGTACCACTACTGTCAGCTTAGAACAGGAAACTGAGGCTGCAGAGGGCAAAGGCTCACCAAAACTGGACAGTAGACGATTGGAAATACATTGCCTGTCATGACAAATCTGGATTTCTGGAAATCTGGAGTTAGACAAATGGTAGGCCCTCTGCAGCCTCAGTTTTTTGTTCTTTGCTGACAGTTGTGGAGCCCAACATGGTCATCTGCTGTTGTAGCCCATCCGCCTCAAGGTTCAACATGTTTTTGCTATTCTGCTCACTACAATTGTACAGAGTGGTTATCTGAGTTCTCCATTGACCTCTCTCATCATCAAGGTGTTTCCATCTGCAGAACTGCTGTTTTTTGTGGTTTTTGGTTTTGGCATCATTCTTTTATGCTCTCGAAACTTTACACTCTGTTGTGCGTGAAAGTCCCAGGAGATCAGCAGTTACAGAAATACTCAAACCAGCCCGTCTGGTACCAACAATCATGCCACGGTCTAAATCACTGGGATAAACCCCCCATTCTGTTGGTTGACGTGAAGATTAACTGAAGCTCCTGACCCGTATCTGGATGATGATCAAAAAATCTAATAAAAATACTACTAATAACAAACCAATAGATCGGTAAATATTTGGTCATTTTCTGACTGTCAGTGTCGACTGTACTAAAATTGTACATTTGCTATGCAAATTAATTGGGCAACATTTGCCAATTTTGAGACAGTCGGCGACTACCAAAAACAGATGTTGATTAACAGACGTGGTGTTTTCGCTTGGTGTCGGTTTTCAAATAAACCGACAGCCGTGTCAATTAATAGTGCACATTTTTAGTTTTTATTGTGTCAATGTCAGATAACTGTTCATGTATATACAGCAGTTCTGTGTAAATCTTATATTCAATTGCTTTGTTGTGATTTATATCGATATTTAACATGAGTCTTGTTGACTTATATCAGCCAGACCGGTCTGACCTGTTGTTATATTTAGATGATCACAATAAAGCTTACTTAGTTAAAGAGTTTTTTTAATGAATCTTGAATACATTTTGTGTCCTGCTAAAACTCATGAGGATGGGCCATTGAGGAAAGTCAGACTGTAATTTCCAAGGCAGTTCTTCCTTCTTGTAATGATAGACTGAATTGTTGGAATGCTGTTCATTACTGGTTGCCTTAAATTCCTTCTGCTGTTATTGACAGCTTTGTGTTGGCATGACATTATTAGTCATGACATACTGCTCTGTATCCAGTTGTTGTTCACTTGACTGCATAGAAAGCTATATGATGCACACTTGCTCCCTATTTAGTGAATGACGTAACCTCCAGTGTGCTGACTGTCTGCACTGGTCTCAGAACAGTTTGAAATGCTCCTTATTTTCATCCTAACTCCATATAAAGACTCTAAAAACAACGTTTTCCAGCTTTTGGATGAGCCCATTTATTCTCAGTTTGAAAATACACAGTGAATATATAGTAATGAATTTACTAATGTTAATGGATAGAATCATATTGTACAATGATAACAAAATAAAATATAACAAAATGTATATTAAAATGAAGCAAAATGACCTCAAAATAACTTATCTACTTTTAAAGGAAATGCAGTGGCAATTTCCACATATGTGAGTGGAGGTGGTGTAGTGGTCTAAAGCACATATATGGTAATCAGAAGGTCGCTGGTTCGATCCCCACAGCCACCACCATTGTGTCCTTCAGCAAGGCACTTAACTCCAGGTTGCTCCGGGGGGATTGTCCCTGTAATAAGTGCACTGTAAGTCGCTTTGTATAAAAGTGTCTGCCAAATGCATAAATGTAAATATGTGGACATCATATTTACCATCATGCTGATGCACGAAAAATTAACTGATTTTTTAAAGCGGCATATCAAACGAACGAGAGACTCTACTCTTTATAACCAAACAGGTTTCAATTAAAATAAACTTAAAGATTTCTTAACAAAGGCATTTTTGTTGGTGCTGCATTCGTAAGAGTGCTTCACGGTAATCGACGGCATGCTGTTGTGTCACGTGACTCAGTGCGGCAGAAGTTTAACCCTTAAATGACTGTCTAGAGTCTTGTGAACAGTATCCAGTCAGTTTTTATTTAAATTATGTATTGCGTATAATGAAGCCAAAATATAACGTCCACACACGTGAGACAATTAAGACAACTGAGGAGACGACACTTCAGTTTGTAATTCAGTTCTCCAGAGTTCATGAGTAATTTTTTTTCTGGATGTAACAGAATCTTAAACAGACCTTGAGTGGAGAAGAACTTTGAGTTGTATTTAATGTTGGATCAGTAATACTTTATTGGCAGCAGGCCCAGACTATGGCCCATAATGGAGATGATGGAGATGGTGTCCTTCGAGAACTCTGGGTTTATGGCTCTTGATAGAGGCTAGGGTTGTAAATAGAAAAACTATTTTCATTTTGAACCAGATCCAAAACCTGGAACCAAATTGTTTTCATGACGTTCAGTTCCATTAATGGTTCTGGAATGGCTGTATTTTTCCTGCACAAGTATTAATCTGCAGGAGGTACTATGTTTTTTGTGGTGAGTTTGCAGACTTTAATGTGATGAGAGAGAGAGAGAAAGACTGGGCATTAGGGCTGGGTGATTAATTAACATTTATTTTCATTTTTAGCTTCCAACGATTATGAAAACAAGATAATCGAGATGAAACGATTATTTTGCCGCATTCCGTTTCGCAATAAAACACAAGTGAAAGTGAATTTTACTTGCCCAGCCGATTAAAACGACTGATTAAAATGTCAATAACAAAAAATTAACAGCTATATTGACTGACAAGTGGCATATGTGCTCAACATGCGCATGTGTTCCGAAAATGCTCGTGCTAATGCGCACCTGAATGGTCAAATACATGTAAAAATTCCTCCAAAATGCCCATCTTGGCACGGTATTCATGTAAACATAGAGAGTGATGTCTAAAGTGAACGTAAACAGCGAAGGAAAAAGTGTATTTGTAAAAATGTTTTGTTCAACCAAATTCCCAATAATAACCAGAACAAATTAAGATTTGGTGCATAACATGGGAGTTTGAAGGATAATCAAGTCCAAATCACACTGAGGACTCTTATTTTGAAATGACCAAAAGATGAAAAAACTATCTGCAACGAATGACAAATTATTGCCAATAACTGATAGTTCCAAAAAGCAACTATCGGCACAATTAATCGGTAAAACTGATATATCGGTCTACATCTACTTTTGTCTACTGTAACATGTTTATGGCAATTTTCCACTGCATGTTACGGCTTGACTCACCTCAACTCTGCTCGGATTACTTTTCTGAGTTAGCATTTCCATTGCAGTTTAGTGCCACCTCTACGTGGGTGGGATTGTAGGATAATCGTCATAGTCACGCCGCCTATACTGCCATGACATCATCTTAAACACGACACAAACAGACCAAAACAATAACACGATCATTAGCTGTTTGCTACTAGCTCACTGTGCTGCATAAAGCAGTTGTTGGTGATTTTACACAAGTGTAACAGTTAAATTGGCCTGGTTGTTTTAGAAGCTTCCAGTAGCTGGTCAACTAAATAAAGTGAAGCTTTCAAGCAGAGTATAGAGTTAACGTAACAAAACGTACCATCCTCCATCGTGGATCAACACCAGTCCAGTCCACTCTCCCTCCCATTGCTCGCCGGTTTGGATAGCGTCCATTTGGTCGAACCACTTCCACTTTTCCTTGATGGTTCTGTAGTCACTTGAATGTTCCCTACACTGTTGGTAGGTCCGGTGGTAGCCGTGTGCGGCCAACAGCTGAGACCCTTCCTGAGAGACTTTTTTTTTTCGCTCATCGCTAGCGAGTGGATATTCTGCAACTCGTTGATTGACCACAGTGTGGTTTTGCGAACAGCCATTTCTTTTTTCACAGTTCGGAAGTCGCAGGAACAAATTATACTCTTATCCCTGTTGCTAATTTTAAAACTAGCGGGTTGATGTTGCGTGTCGGAAATCCAGTGACTCTGGTAGTGACGATTCTCCCTGACCAATCAGTGATCTGCAGGATTTTGATGTCACATTTAGTATCGGCTCACTTGGAACATCGACCGAGGTGGTACTAAGAAAAGTATCAGATACTATCCACAGTGGAAAACCCCAAACAAGCGAGCAGATTTGAGTTGAGTCAAGTTGTCCTGTGCAGTGCAAAAGCCCCATTATATGTGCTGCCTCCCTGATAGGCCTGTGCAAAACAAAATATTTTCATAATCAACTATTCGGTGAGTTGTCTGAATGAATAGTCGACTAATCTGTCTTCAGGAAGCCCTGTATATTTAGGCTGGTTTTGGGTTCACTTGACCCCAAGGGTTTAGCCATGCTGTCTAACAACTAAAACACAGCCTAAATTAGAGCACTAATTAAAATACCTCTGCAAAAGTATCAGAATTTAAAATATCTGGATAAACTGTCAGGCTACCTTATCAGCTAGTCAGTTGTTTAGGAACTGGAACCAGAATCAGAACCAGAATCGCTCTGTTCTTCCAGTTCAACTACACGGATGTGTTGGGGAAATTAGAAATTGAGTGTTTTGAGAGTGTTCTCTGAAAGTGTTCAGAAGTCATCTGAAAAGTGTCCAAGCATCTCCTACGGTGTTTGGGTGTGTTTTAAATGTCTGGATCAGTGTCTATTGGGAAGATCACTGAAGTCATATTTGAACTAACAGCCTGTGATCAAATGTGTGATTTTCAAAGTCAATCCATTTAATCTTGAATCAACTAACCTGGAGAGTGAATATAATGTGACTTTTTGGTTGTGGGTGTTCACTTTATATCTTTAACCTTTGCTAGAGACGCGTTATGGCGAAATAAAATGACAGAAATGGACTTGATTTTTTTCTTATTTCTTTCAGTGTAATTCTTAATTTTCTTTCATTTGCATTAAAATCACAAATCCCTTGAAGGGTTTAGGGTTGTTCAAAATTTACCCCATATACTTATAATAATACATTGTCCTGGTTTTATTGTGCACAATTATTCAGTGCACTTTATTCCATTATTATTGTGCATCGAGCGCTCTGTTTGAAGATGTCAGCGATCAGCCATAATAAAAACTAAAAAGTAGATTCAAGTTTGAATTAATTTATTTAAACACCATTTGATTTGTTGATGGTAAAATATGCAGTTCAGAATTTGTTTTTTTTTTATAAAACCATATCTGACTTAATATCAGCGAGTGCCAAAACAAATGCATCTGTTCTCGGTCTCATAAAAAATGGTATCAGGAAATCCCTATTTTTATCTCTGAAATTCCTGTTACATTTTCAAAATGCATCATATAACGGTAGTAAAATGGGTTGCAAATGCCATGTTGACTTTCTGTTTATGATTTTGACTGTAATAGCTTGAGGTTTATGGGTTCATATTTTCATGTCCTCTTTCTAAGTATACAGCGCACCTCTGCATGAGTAAGTCGTGTGGTATTTGAGGAAGTGTTCTCTGAGAGAGGTGTGCTGCTTACTCGCCGTCGTCCTGTAAAAGTTTCCGAAGCACCATTAATAGGCTTTTGTGTGTGTAGTTTATTGCATTCATACAGGCCATCATTTGTTGCATTCATCAAGTTTTCTTACAGAACGCTGCAGAAAAATGTTTACATGTATACAAATGTGTTCATGCCCAAATAATAAAGCATGTTTGTTAAATGCTAAACTAGTCTAACAACAGTTTTTAGCAAACTGAATGTCCAAATAAAAAGCTTAATCATCGTGATATTCACAATGTTGCTTAATTGTATATGGCAAGCAAAATCATTGCAATTATATAATAGAAAAATTCAGTATATTGACCAGCCCATGTTGAGATTCAGGTGACCAACCTGATGTTATCATAATTTTAGTTGTTGGATCAGTTCTGTGACTGTTACCTTGTATTTGTTTGGTTAGGCATCTTAGTAACCTGATACATGATTCAGGGTAGTTTAACTCTAGTTTATTTCCTCGATTTTAGGTTGCACTTGAGCTCTTTTGTACATGCCAAGCATTTTTGTGATGTGCTATCAGTGGATTTAATTTAGATGATGATGATGTCAAACATTTCTGGTTAAAAGTGTGAAAATAAACCTATGCTGCAGAGAATTAGAAAATGCTTTGGTTCCGAAATGCATCTTGGAAAAGGGGCCAAGTGAGCTCTTCCAATTGGCATGTTTTTTTGGCATGAGGTTCTTTTAGTTGCTCTCTGGAAGGTCCTCTCTGAAGTTGAGCTGGTTGCCTGCAGGCGAAAGGCTGAGCTGAACTTCCTGTATCCTGTAAATATTCTGGCATTCCACAGAAATGCTTAAAATATTTGTGAGACGCCTCAGTCACCCACAGGTCAACTCAACGGCGACAGTCAGTCCTCTCTTAAAGGCACAGTTGTGTTTTTTTGAGCATTTGCTGAGGAATAGTTAAAGGGGAGGTTTCAATGTTTAGGTAATTTTTAATGGTTTATTTTTTTTTATCTTTTCGGTGGCTCAGAAATTACACATTTCCTTTTTGTTTTGTTTGTTCTTTTTACTCTTTTGTTTGGTTTGTTTGTTCTTTCTTAGCTCAGGTTTGTCACCAAGAAGAATAATACATGAGATTGTCACCAATCAAATTATGTTTGAAGATATGTAGTTTCTGTTGCTTATCGTCATGGAACCGTCATCTCAAAAGACGGACGCATAGAAATGTTACACTGAAATGGTTTTCTTTTGTTAATAGTTTTTCTGAAGAGTGTGACAAATGACCGTGAATGCCAAAATATTAAATAGCATGTATCAATATTTACTGAGTAATCCATTATTTTGTAGAGTTGGGTCAAAATCACATTCTCACGTGAATGCGCCATTGCGCTTGCGTCACTGATGGCATGAAGCGTTTTTTTTTTAAATTTGAATTATTTTTTTCCGCAAACCTAGCAATTTGATTCATAAGACATTGATTGATCTCCTGGAGTCGTGTGGATTATTTTATGCTCCCAAAATATGACTTTTGGACCATTAAATAGCCTGCAGACTGATGGCACCTGTTTACTTGCATTGTATGGACATACAGAGCTGAAATGTGCTTATAAAAATCTTCACTTGAGTTCTGCTGAAGAAGGAAAATACATAAATAATGGATTGCTCTGTAAAAATTGGTCCATTGCATTTAATATTTTGGTTTTAATCAATATTTATGCTTTTTTATTTTTTTTATTTTTTTGAGATGCATATAGCCCTGCTGCTGTTCTCCTGTCTCTAATATGTGTATATTATAGTCAACCTATCCCCTTTTGATTAGACGCTGAAGTATCGTATTGTAAATACAGCTCCATTAATTTGCCCTAACGTGTGGAAGAGAGCGACTATTTGAGGGGTTTGAGACGAGGATGAAAAGCTTATTTTCCTTGTCCATCTGTTTTTGTCTATCGAGACTTTTCATTGTGTATGAATCATTTATTTCATTGTGGTACTTAAGGCTGAAACTTTTAGTCAATATTGTCGACAATAAAAAATAGTTCATAGTCGTTTGATGTTATTTAACATAACACGAGATCACATTAAACTCTAACGATGACTGGCGAAAGCAGCACTGCAGTTCACGCCTCACTAAGGAGAGGAAGAATTGCACAGCTCACAGTCCAGATGCACTCTAAACTTTCCAAACAGCTTCAGGTGATGTAGATCGCATAATATGAGGGGAATTATAATGCAAAATAAGTAAATACAGAAGCACTCTCGTGGTGGAATATATGGAGCCAGATTTGCTGTTCTACTAAAGCAAAACTTGGGTGTCGAGCATCATTTTCTGTGCAGTCATTCTACGAGTTGCGTGCAATGTCCTGATCTAAAGGGGGAGATTGAAACTGCATCCGGGCTGATGCACACACTGGCACGGGACGTTCATCCCACTTACGCACGCTTGCCGCAGCTAGATTATAACATGATGGCTTGCAACCTATTGAATCATAATATATGTCTCACTGTGCATTTCTTATCGTGAAGATAATTGGCAATACACAGCTGTATTAATAACAGAGTTTTTTTTTTGAGAGTTAAAGATGGATTGAAGGGAATAATCTGTTATGAGCTAATGATTAATCGTTGCAATAATCGTTTAATAATTGTTATTTGCCACCCTAGTGGTACCTTGGGAATGTACCGTAGAGCCTGTGGATTTTCATACTGAATAAGTCAGCCTATCTCTGTAAAATAACAAATTAGCCAGAGAACTTGATTTGTAAATTTTCTGAAGAAAATGTGAATGGTGCTTACTAGAGTAAACGTTCTGTTGGTGCTTGCCATGGCATTGCTATGTGTTCTCTAGTGTATTATGGGCTTGTTCAGATCCATAACTTCAAGCATAAGCATGTGCATGTGCAAACTCCACCTAATGGAATCTTTACAAACTTCTGTCCTTATCTCTTATATTAGGACAGTCTTTCTCTGTCTGTCTCTTTCTGGCTGTAGGTAGTGTTGTCTCGGTGGGTGCTCTAGTGGTTTTGGCAGTGGCAGCCAGGCTTGCTCTACCCAACACTTTGGTTCCCCAGAAAAGGAAATGGCACTTGTGGCTTCATTGCGGCCATCAGTGAGAGCTGCATCTGGACTGAACACAATAGTTCTGTTTCTCCTCTCAGACACAAGCGTATAATCATTCTTTATCTCCACTGTGCTCCTGTTGAAGCTCAGCCGTAGTGTGGTCTGGGAAACTGCCAGATGAATATTTTGGAGATGCTCTTGATGCTTTACCTCATATAGTTATCTCCTTTATCACCCCTTTGAGACTGAGGGGATTGTCTAGTTAATAACTTAGTTGTTTTTGTCACTTGAGAATAAAGGGACAAGCAGATGATAAAATATTCATTTGAAAGCTGTGAGTCTCGCAAGTTAGATGCGACCAAATACACAACCATCCACCAACCCATTGCAAACTAAACCTGTGTGAATGTCCTGATTACTTGTGCTGGTCACAGATATTTCCCCGTATATACTGTAAGTAGTGTGTTATCAAAGATAAGCATGTATTTCTGTACAGGGTGTTAGAAATGTAATCTCACTTTAGAGTTGCATTTCTCAGTTTAAAGGAAGGCAGCTCACAATGCTGGTCTCTAGATTAGTCTCCCTAGAGAATTGGTGTGTAATTCTTAATGTTTCCAACATGAACTTTCAATAATCTGGAGATTAGTGTGTGCAGTTATATGATATTATGAGCTTTGGTCTGAGAATAAGAGAGAACTGGATTTCTCTGAGGAGCAAGTAGAAATATTGCTTTAATATGAAATCCCTCCCAATACAAGCCTTATTAGTACCAGGCCCGGCTCCACAGGGGGCCCTGCGTCCAATCATGAACTTGGCCCACCTTGAGAACTAATGATTAATCGTTTAATCCCACCCCTCCAACTGTTTGGCCTACCCGGCGGGTCCTATGGCCCACCTTACATCTTAGAGCTGGAGACAGGCCTGTTTAGTACATGTGCAGGGATCCAATAAAATGGATAATCTGTGTTCTGTATCTGGATAAGTGGTTCAATCGCACTGGGGAAAATTATGGCTGTCCAGTGAGTTGTAACAACATAAAAATAGCATACAAAAAGATAAGAACAAAAGAGAATTGTTGATTATATCCAGTATATTGTAACTAATTATGTTGTGTTGTGGAGGGTTTGTGTTGTATTGTGTCTTACAGGGTTAGTTCAACCAAAAATGAAAAACCCTCATATAATTTCAATTGCGCAAATGTCCCGGAAATGACAGAACTTGAGTTTGTGTATTGATTGTCTTTATTTGAAGGCTTCATTTGTCCTGCTGTTGTCTGATGTGACTCTCTCCATTGGACAGATGGTTGATACTGAGCTTTTGACTGTGAAATAAACTGTCGTTACCCTGCAGGACACAAACACACACTCATTGATTTAAAAAGGCCAGTGTTGCCCAGCTTTAAACAGCCCAGCCATAGTGACAGATGGACAAATGTGAAAATAATGTCTGTGGCATCTTTGAAATAGTGTCTCATTATCTGACATGGTTCTGTTTGTTTGGGTGAGATATCGTCACTATAGGGATCAGACAGAAATTGACTGGTCGTTGGGTTATCTGAATGATTAATTGACTAGTCAGTCTTAAGGGGATAGTTCACCCCAATCTGTATAAGTTTGGTTCGTTCATGGAACACAAAAGGAGATTTGGTAGACTGACAGGTCCAGGTATCATTGTTTTTCAAAATTCTGGATCAGAACTGATTACGCCCGGTTGACCACATTGCTTTTCAAAGTATTCTCTTTTGACCACGAGTGAATATGAATGTGTTCGATGCATGCACTGACTGTTTTTGTACAGTCAACGGCAGGTGCATGCACTAACGATGTGCACAAATGAGGACTGTCTGCTTGTCGAGAAAATCTGGAGCTATCAGCAACTCGGACAACTGAAGTATACTATGGCCTTCTCTCTTTTGTGGTGAGAATGTCGGATGGCATTCCATAGTTGAAATCAGACAGAGACTACCTACTCAATGTGGTTTCAGACCGATTGTTTTGGTGTGGATCTGAGTGTGATTAACTTGTTCAAATATGCCTCAATTAACCAAATTAAGGGAGAAAACACACCAGGTTGTGAAACAGTTGCTCCAAATGAGCGAGCTGTGAAAACACCCTAAATGTTTATGAAGCAGTAAATATGCACATTAGCTAAATGAGTCCGTATAGGATTGATTTTGAGTGTTTTTAGAATTTTTTTGAGTTTAAAATGAGCTCTGTTTCCTGCTCTGGGTAGACAGTTGTGAAGCCTTAGATGTTTAGTTCAAATTCTTTCATTATACACTTACCCTGATGCCTTCCCAGATGTGTATGACTGTCTTCAGCAGAACACAAATGAAGATTTTTATAAGATCATAGAGCTCTGTCAGGTTCTTATAATAGAAGTAAATGGGTGCCAATAATTTGATGGTCCAAAAGTCACATTTAGGCAACATAAAAGTAATCCGTGTGACACCAGTCGATCAATGAACGTCTTCTGAAGCGAATCGATAGGTCTATTTAAGTCAATATATAAATAACAAGTCGATAATTAATCGACGCTTCTATCCAGGGCTCTGATGCTGTTTGAAATGGCCGAACTCTCAAATGAAGTTTGTTGATCTGTTGTAAATAAGCGCTGCTTCCGAATTCTCGTGTGAACTCAACAACGCCCTTACGTCACTCTTCGCGGCAGTTTCAATTATCAATGTATTTTTTACACAAATGTAACGGTTTGCTTCAGAAGACATTCATTGATCGACTGGAGTCGTGTGGATTACTTTATTGCTGCCTAAATGTGACCTTTGGCCCGTCAAAGTGCTGTCATCCGTGTACTTCTATTATTAGGACCTGACAGAGCTCTATGCTGAAGGAAGGCAGTCCTACACATCTGGGATGGTATCAGGGTAAGTGAATAATGAGAGAATTAAAATTTTTGGGTGAACTATTCCTTCAAGCCTTCCCAGATGTGTATGTCTTTTCCTTCTTCAGCAGAACTGAAGTGAAGATATTCACAAGCACATTTCAGCTCTTTTTGTTCATACAATGCAAGTAAACATGTGCCGTTTCCCACGACACCTCCCAACAAAGGGACAGTCCTGAAACCATCCCCCATGACACCTTCCAACAGTTCCAGCTACAGTGCATCCCCTCCACCTCCCCCACCTCAGCAGGGGCCTGGGCACCCCCACCAATGCCCACCTTAAAGGTACCCCCCCTCTGACATCAGGACAAAAACCTCACGCCACAAGAACAGTTTCTTCACATCCGCCACTAGCCTTATCAACAAGGCCCGGTACCCACCCTGACACTCTCCACACTCCACCTCTGGCTCTACATGCCACTGTACTTACTCTGCTGTACTGCTCTCTTTTATTTTTATTCTTACTTTTAATATATACTGTGTGGATATATTTATATTTAGATTGCTTATATTTGAATACTTGTTTCTCTTAACTTTCTTATATTTAGAGAATGTGTGACGCGCGCCTACATCACCAAAAAACTTACTTGGCAATAAAGCTTTTTCTGATTCTGACTCATCAGTCTGATGAATTTTGGACCATTAAATAGCCAGATTTAGGCAGAAAAGTAATCCAAACGACTCCAGTCGATCAGTCAATGTCTTATGAATCAAATCGAGAGGTTTGTGAAGAAAAAAATAAAATAATTCAAACTTTATTAACTTTAGAAAATCGCTTCAAGCAAGCAGGGATGGATTATGACTTGCCAAGGCCTTGGGGCCTATTATCTCCAAAGGCCCTCCATCACCCAAAAGTTGGGATTTGGGGGGTGTTTGTTGTTCATGGTCAAAAGTTGTTGAGTAGTGTGGTTAGTTGTTCATGCTCAAAAGGGTTTTCTAGAGGAGAGGATCACTAAACTATATCACGCAGCCTTAAAGCCCAGGGTACCCCCGGGCAGTCAAGGGCCCACTGGGCACAGTTGATAATCCGTCCCTGCATGCCAGCAGTCTATGCATCAGTGACACAAGAGCAACTGTGCGTTAGCGTGAGAAGTCGGAAACATGTGCTTTGTATACAAAACAGGAACGAACATCATGTGAGAGTTTGGTCATGTCAAACAGCATCCCAGCGCTGGCCAGAAAAAATGATTTAAAAGTGACAAAAATAATGAATTATCAAATTGTTTCTTACACCAACCTATCGATTTGCTTCAGAAGACATTAATTGATTGACTGGAGTCATGTGGATTACTTTTATGCTGCCTAAATATGGCTTTTGGACCGTTACATGGCCAGCAGACTGATGGCACCCGTTTACTTGCATTGTATGGACAAACTGAGCTGAAATGTGCTTATAAAAAAGGAAAGTCATACACATCTGGGATGGATTAAAGGCAAGTAAATCATGAGAGGACTATCATTTTTAGGTGAACTGACCCTTTAACTAATTTTTCTTTTAAACTCACACAGGATGTTTGTATGAATCTGTCTGGTTGACTCTCTCTTGAGCAAGGCATGTGACGTGAGGTATTTGTTCCAGTGAATGTATGGTGGTAGATGTTGACATTGTGTGTTTCTACATGTATGACAACATGTCCTTGTGTGGTTTCTTTACAGCCTGGGTGATTTCTTTCAATTAATTGTAAAGACAAGACATCTCCTTTTGTCTTCCACAGTAGAAAGAAAGTCCTATGGGTTGAAACGACATGAGGATGAATAAATTACAAAATTATAATTTCTTCGAGTTCTCAGTTATACAATTACCAAGGATTCGGTCTGTTGTTTTGAATGCAGAATGAGCTTAGTGCTTCATTATTTTTTAACTAATGTTTCACTCACAAAACAATGAGGCTGTACCATGGTCCCTGTGAGACAGTTCTATCAAACACACATTGGCTTTGGCTCTAGCACAGAGTCACTAGTAAAGGTCACCGATGACGCTGCTTTAAAATCCAGCCAGTCTTCTGGACTGACAAAGATTAATTACTCTTCTCTTGGCATTAGAACTGTACCACCCTCATGCAAAGAGCGTCACTGTACCTGTTAGAGACACACGACAGACAATGATGTGTTGTGATAGTGCTGTTTTATTGAGACTTCATGAGAGATTGTGTGCTTTGTGTGGTTGGCTTGAGAGGATCCTGTCAGTAAGCTGGCATTAGATGAATTGGCCTATTGTATGTGTGTCTGTGTAAGTGCAACGAGTCTGGGTGGCGTTCAGAACTCTGGACATTTCATCCCGTAAAATTGAGCTCACACGCATCCATACGCCCAACAGCACTTACCACATTGTCCACTGGGGCAGTGTTTTGAATTTTGGTAAACATACCAATTTTAGCTAAAGAAAAGTCAACCTACTAGGGCTGAACAATTAACCAAAATAAAATTGAAATTGCGATATGGCTAGGGCTGGGGTTCCTCAGAGCCTTCTGGTCTCCTCATGCCAGGGGCTATAACATAAATGTGGAAGAGGAAAAAAAACAAAAACAAGAAAGCTAAACTGTTAATTCAGCCAACCCTATGGATAAGTACGGTTTAAAAAGATAACTTCATCAGTTACTGTCAACCTAAAAGCATTTTTAGCATTGATTTAGCTAGCTGTCTATAGCCATACATCCAAACAATATCTAATGTTACATAGGTCCCAGTTTATAGGACTATGTCAACGCGCTACCTGTCAGAGTCGCAGTCATAGCGCTGCTGCATTCATCGGTAGTTTTGGAGGAGGACTCGAGTGGTGGGGATGTTGAAGGAAGCTCTGTGGCAGGAGGACGCTGAGAGGATGACCGCACCGGCTCGGTCTTCTTGCAGTCGAAGACGGAGCAACTTTCTGCTCTTAAGTTTATTCTGTGCACTGTCAAGTGCTTCATCAGATTTGTCGTGTTGCCGGTCTTGGCAGCAATTATCTCGTCGCAAATATTGCATCGCGCGCTGTTGGCATCAAGCCTGGTGAAATGTAGCCACACTTTTGATCTTTTCCACTTCTTTTACATCTAGTGGGCATTGAGACGCATACACACTACAGCCTCACCGGCACTTTTAGATTTGGGCACATCTAGCATGCTACATGCTTCTCACTGACATTAACTCTTTGGGTATCAAAATTTGGTACCGAACGACAAGATATTTTTTGATACTCGATAGTTTAGAGGGAATTCGGTCGGTGCCTAAAAGGTGTAGAACTCGATGCCCAGCGCAAGGTATGGCGGCAGTGAAATTAATGCACAGATTACAACTGTTGTAAAACCATCTTTCAAATAGTTGAACAATACACATTTTAAATGCATTTATTTTTTCAGTTTCATTTGAACTTAGTTTAAAATAAATAAAAGATGAAGTTCAAAGTTTGAAATCAAGGTGTTTTGATCTATTATGTAGGCTTAACCCTAACCCTGCTTAAATTTACCCCATAGTACATTTACATTTATGCATTTGGCAGACGCTTTTATCCAAAACGACTTACAGTGCACTTATTACAGGGACAATCCTCCCGGAGCAACCTGGAGTTAAGTGTCTTGCTCAAGGACACAGTGGTGGTGGCTGTGGGGTTTGAACCAACGACCTTCTGATTAACAGCCCTGTGCTTTAGCCACTACGCCACCACTACTCCATAGTAGCACCTAGCATCCAACCAACGGTAATACGGTTCGTCGTTTTTATTTGGAGTTATTTCTGCGACCAACCGACCAATGAAAACTTGGTCGACCAAGACTCTTCTCATCGACTAACCTTTGGTCGACTATCAGGGGTCAGCCCTACTGACAGTCAAACAAAATTAGGCATTTTGTAACCTTTATGTTTACCAGATGAAGAGTTCTGGCCACAGAGGAACATGGAAGTGTGTGTGTGTGTGTGTGTGTATATATATATATATATATATACACTCTCTGCAACTATCACTGTTGATATTTGCCAATAACCGATAGTTCTAAAAGGCAACTATCGGCACCAATTAATACCGATATATCGGCTGACCTCTATTCAACAGTACATTTCAAGACAATTACTGCTAGACTTCAAATCATCTGCTATTAGCAATATCCCTATTATCATCCATAATCTGTAGGTTTTTTGAGGACTGCTATTTATTTTTGGAGCTATAAAATATGTAATTTACCCCTTTTGAAAGCAAATGAATTACCCCTTTTGAAGGACTGTGTTAAATGTACATATACCCCTTAATATATCTGATCTGTTATTGGTTTCTTCTGGACATGACTTTAACTCTTTCCCCACCAGCGTTTTAAAAAAAAAGTTGCCAGCCACCGCCAGGGTTTTTGACGATTTTCGCTAAACTTTAATGGGCCGTAGAATATTTTCTTCCATGAATATATGAAGATGCTATATATCAAAATAAAGATCTGAGCCTCTGCTTTTAGGCAAAAAAAATGATTTTATTTTATCTTCATTTGTTCTTTTTTTATTGCCACTTGAACAGAGGTAGGTTTTGTCAAAAACAACATTTCAGACAAAAAGCTAAGAAAAAGGCATTTTTATCATACAAGTGCTTTAGTATTAGTATGGTGTTCCACTTCACGTTTGAGACGATCGCAGTCTGTTTCTTTGATCAAAGAGTTGCGTACTCTTTCAAAACATGCGTGCGGGTCTTCCTTACCGTATACCACCTAAAACACGGATGCCCGGAAAATTCCGTGTTTGGCTGGGAAGCGTTTTTTCATAAAACCCGGAAAATTCCGTGTTTGGCGGGGAAAGAGTTAAAGAAGCTTTAATATACAGGGCTTCCGTAAAACCTTAACAAATCTAAAAACACTTGTTATGGAACGAGGAACTAGTCCTTTTCAATTGGTTGTTTAGTTGACCCATGCAGCCACTATCCGGTTTTAGAAATGTGTAGTTTTGCACATCCCTATGATTGAACTGGTGATGATGAAAAATTGCTTGGTAATGGATAATTGGATTTAGATTAGGCTTAAAATTACCAGATGGATCATGGATTGATTCTGTTCCCATTGTTGTATTGTGTTCAAGCATGAACTGTTCCAACTTTGACCAAACACATAGTTGTACACAGAACAACAATAGCTGATGACTCAGGACTTCTGACTGCATCATCAATGTGTGCTTTACCTCACAATGAACACAATAGAATGACCGTGTACAGTGCTGCAGTTTCTGGAAATGTACTGTTAATCAAACGGCTCAATTTATAGTTTGTAAGGCCTTCCAGTTATAAAGAAAGAATGAGCTAGTAACTTAATTTCAGGATAAAATGCCTCGTTCTGTCTGAAATGGAGTTCAGGAATAAAGTGTTTGGACACATAGATGGTTATACTTCTACTTTTGTCCTGTTGTTTGGGTTTGCATACATATTGCCTGTGCCTACAGCTATTTAATTTAAAGTTTTGTCTGTTGCCATATTTTTAAATATTACTTAAAATAATTAAGATGAACTTTTTTACTTTATTAATACATGTTCTTGATATAATGCCCATTGCAATGAATACACAATCTACACTATGGGGATTAGTTCATTTTAATTAGTCAACCTATCTCTTAGACTTTAGGAAATGTTTGATGTTACCTGTAGTGGTCAACCGATATATCGCAGAGGCCGATACATTGGCAGATATTCTGACTTTTTTAATTATCGGCATCAGTGCGATACATTTTCCCCATTGGCTGATTTGTTTCTTGAGGGTGCCGAGAATCGCCGGTTTGCCTTTGAAGCAACTGAGACGTGTAAACAACCAGTCACGGTTCATTTTGTTGGTACGTGCCTTGCGTTATAACAATAACCAGTGTGCAACATGGTCTCATTTAAACGGTCCACATATCAGAGCTGCGTCAGATGTGTTTGAGCTCAATGTTAATGTGCTCACCTGTTTCATTCTCCCTCAACAGTTCCCTGTAACTTTTAACTGTCTTGTCTAATGATAAAAAGGCAAATATCTATAAAAATAATATCATATACCATCTGCAAATATGCACATATCTCATTTAAACAGATGTAATAAACCAACCTCACACAACTTCAGCAGATCCAGTATCCTGTGGAGCGCTCCTAAATCTTCCTCTGTAGCATGCTTTCTAACAGCCTCTCCTCAACAGTTCCCAGTAACATTTAACCTTCTTTTCTAATGATAAAAGGCAAATATCAATAAAACATCTATTATATAACGTTTGCAAATATATAGATATCTTGTTTAAACCGATGTAATTCATGAACCTCTGATTCGCTGAATCAAAACTTCAGGATTAGGATCAAAATTTCCTCTGACATCATGACGACAATCCAGGCAGTTTAGACTGTCAAGAGATTTCTGCTGCTCATTAGATCTGCACGTGTGTGTGTGAGTGCAACCAAAGTCTTTCTAGCAAGTCTGTCCACTGTCGGCCATGTTTGGAATGCTCTCGGGAGGCTATTTCCTGTCATGACAGTGCAGCTCCACCTTGAATGGAGAACGACCAAAATCTCAAAAACTTTGACACCATTGGTATCATAAATAGTGCTTCCTTACCTTAGATTACACCCTAAATAAATGCTCTTTCCCCAGCTTTTATAGCTAATGCGCATGCGCGTTCTCGAGTTGATTGACAGGCAATATCTGTATCTTAAAAGTGATTGGCTATTTTACCTGTAAGGCGGGACTTCCTATCTACATCTGTTGGCTGCAGTTGGGCATTCTAATTTTCCTAAGAAGCACATAAATGGATTTTAACAGGAAATGAAGTGTGTATATTTAGAGTACATTTTCAAAAATGTTTCAGCAATTAACTATGACAAATCATGCGATTAATTGTGATTAAATATTTGAATGGACTAGCAGCACTATTTTAAATACTTCATCTTTGTTCTACAATTTAAGGATCTCCGATTCGCCATTGCCATTTCATTGCTCAACGAACTGAAAGATTTTACGCAACATGTGTAGACTTAAATGTAATTATTTTAATCAGCTTTCTCGATTCCATAATAAAGGGAGCCTTAATCTTTATCACGATTAACTTTCAGATTTTACAGCCCTGAATTGGTACGTTATTCTGTACACACATATATATATATATATATATATATATATATATATATATATATATATATATATATATATATATATATATATATATAATTATTTTATTTATGTTTTTCTCTAAAAATCCAACAATTTCCTCTGACTATACACTCACCTAAAGGATTATTAGGAACAGCATACTAATACTGTGTTTGACCCCCTTTCACCTTCAGAACGGCCTTAATTCTACGTGGCATTGATTCAACAAGGTGCTGAAAGCATTCTTTAGAAATGTTGGCCCATATTGATAGGATAGCATCTTGCAGTTGATGGAGATTTGTGGGATGCACATCCAGGGCACAAAGCTCCCATTCCACCACATCCCAAAGATGCTCTATTGGGTTGAGATCTGGTGACTGTGGGGGCCATTTTAGTACAGTGAACTCATTGTCATGTTCAAGAAACCAATTTGAAATGATTCGAGCTTTGTGACATGGTGCATTATCCTGCTGGAAGTAGCCATCAGAGGATGGGTACCCGGTGGGGTCTTCTGCTGTTGTAGCCCATCCGCCTCAAGGTTGTGCGTGTTGTGGCTTCACAAATGCTTTGCTGCATACCTCGGTTGTAACGAGTGGTTATTTCAGTCAAAGTTGCTCTTCTATCAGCTTGAATCAGTCGGCCCATTCTCCTCTGACCTCTAACATCAACAAGGCATTTTCGTCCACAGGACTGCCGCATACTGGATGTTTTTCCCTTTTCACACCATTCTTTGTAAACCCTAGAAATGGTTGTGCGTGAAAATCCCAGTAACTGAGCAGATTGTGAAATACTCAGACCGGCCCGTCTGGCACCAACAACCATGCCACGCTCAAAATGGCTTAAATCACCTTTCTTTCCCATTCTGACATTCAGTTTGGAGTTCAGGAGCTTGTCTTGACCAGGACCACACCCCTAAATGCATTGAAGCAACTGCCATGTGATTGGTTGATTAGATAATTGCATTAATGAGAAATTGAACAGGTGTTCCTAATAATCCTTTAGGTGAGTGTATAAGTGACTTTTGTTTTGATGTCCTTAAAACATTTACATTTACATTTATGCATTTGGCAGACGCTTTTATCCAAAGCGACTTACAGTGCACTTATTACAGGGACAATCCCCCCCGGAGCAACCTGGAGTTAAGTGCCTTGCTCAAGGACACAATGGTGGTGGCTGTGGGGATCGAACCAGCGACCTTCTGATTAACAGTTATGTGCTTTAACCCACTACACCACCACCACTCCACGTAAAAACACATTGCATGTAACCCAATCCTAAACTGCCTAAAAGAGACCGTTTATGTTATTTAATCATGTTAAAACATGTTAATAATTTATATGCTGTGTTACATGTTTAAACAATTGTAAGTAGTTCATACATTTTTCAAAATATTTGAATATTTGGTAAACATTTCATCGGTTACATTTTGATATTTGTTTTTGCACATTATCGTCAACTAAAATTTTATTTTGTCAACTACAATCATATGCAATTTTAGTCAGAGCAAAACTGATTAAAGTTAATGAATATGACATGATGACTAAACGAAGGACATTTATGTCAAAATGTAGGACTATCTGTTTCCTGACCAATGGAAGACGAGGGCAATGTTCGGGACACCTGTTTAAAAACAGCAGAATTTAGCTTGAAGACTGTTGGTTCAGATCTTGTACTCTGGCTCTGTATTTGCAGAGTGACAGTAGAGCTCATCATTCTCACCGAGTTCCCTAAACTCATTAAAAATGTGCATTTAATTTGGTTTATTGACATGGTGATAAATGTCCAGCTTTAACACATTAACACATGCCTCGTCGTCTTTTCTTAAATACTCAACAGGGATCCAATGGACAAAAACCCACCGGTGTATTCGAAGTTTAAGAAAGACACATGCACTCAATGGTGTGATGGTGGCAACTTGCTCACGGACTGTAGTTGTTCTTGTGTGGTATTTAAAGGTTAATTACTGTCGTCCGTGTTTCACTCTTGTCTCATTAATGCAGAGTATTCTGAAGAGATTGCAGGCAGGGGCGCGGGGGACAATTTGTCTCTGCTGTTCCACCTCGCAGAGTACAGACTGACTCTCATCTGAATTGTATGTTTTCATTCAGTTTAATTGAAGAATCTTTCAATAGATGAACCTTAGTCAAATATAAGTAAGCTATGCAAAGGTTGATTTACCCACAAAGTAACGCTGTAACTCTGCGGCACTTTCAAAGCAATACTTTCATTGTTTGAGCATCCAACCCGAAACGGCAACAATGGGCCAACCAATAACACGAGTATGAGAGTATGAACCTGTTTTTGCAACTCTGTTTGAGGATGCAAGAGGATGCTATCAGACCTTTAATGAAGAATGAATTGTATTATTGGTGTTTCTTGAACTTTGTATACTTTTAGCTCTGTGGAAGTCTCACTTGTTAAAATATTTTTCACACTCACTAGTTTAATTTGTCTACTAAAAATGTGCAACAGTATATGTATTTTCATCACATGCGATTTATCAAATAATAATAGAAATGACTATGATGGAAATTTTTTTTTTTTTTTTTTTTAATAAAATGTCAGACTCCTTTGTCTTGCTAAGGCTAATTTCAGAGCTAATATTTTATGTATTCTAAATACACACAATTAAATCATTTTTATTTTTGTGTAATTTGGTAAACTTACAGCTTGATCCGAAACGACGCCCAATAAAAATATTGTGCTCCCAAGTGAGATTTACCTTGAATTTTACCTTTTGTTTTCGTCAAACATCACAAGTCATTGTGCATGTTTATTTACTGATTAGCATGCCCTTTACTGACACTTTTACGTTTATGGACTGCAGTCCGTTCTGACAAGTTACTTCGATCTCATTGTTTATGTAAAAGTCAGCTGTCAATTCTCTTCCGCAATTGCTGTTGAACTTGCTTCGGCCCGGATCCGCTGTCGTGTCCGTGAGTGTTTTTGAATTCTCTGCTGTAATTCGAGCTCATGCATAAGGCAGCGCAGTGATTGGTTGGAAGCAATACTCCTCATAAATAATGAAGAAAAGCTCAGAATCTAAAGAGATAGACACGCACTCTCTAACCAATCACATCTCAGACTTTGTGTATACCTCACATTTTGTGACATTTCTTTATTTTTAGTTTAACCGGAGGTATGAAAAATTATCCCTTAGTATTAAACTATCATTGCTTTCATTGATGTGCAATTTGTACATAACACCTCAAGAAATGTGTTCAGGGATTTCATGACTCTTTATTGTAAGTCTGAAATTGTTTGAAGTTTAAAAGGAAAAATCTTAAATCCGATCATTTAGAAAAGTAGCTGCACACCTCTCCTCAACCAGCTGCATGATTCATGCCTGTAGCACAAACGGTTTGGAACGAGCTACGTGCTGAAGTTTAGTGCTCAGGCTTTTGTTGAAATTTCTGAGCTGTAGTAATAGTGATGCTTGGCTTTGCAAAACCCCTAATTAAGCGAGTCCTCTTACAGGCACTCTTGTTTCATTAACCTTGTGTGTTTTGAAATATCTGTTTATGAAACATTATTATATTCTGCAAATTTTGAGGAATATAGGAATGTCTGTCTCTGCTGAGCTGGCAGTAATATTAGTGCAGTCATTTTTGTTTTTTGGTGCTGTCATGACCCTCAAATTCCTGGTGGTTTTGACCTCTTGGTGTCCTTTTCCTCTGCCATCTCATTATCTCCTGCCAGCACTGAAACCTGGACTATGGCACAATTTAGAAATGTCAAAAGTACCAGTACCAAGTTGATATATAACTAGAATAGATGTCAAGATACCAGTGTTTATGCAGTACCGGTATTACCGGGCACCAACATATTCCAATGCCTTGGCTGGGCAACTATATTTTTCTGAAGGTTTATTACCACTTTTATTAAAATACATAACAGAAAATGTGAACTAAGTCAAGTATATTGATGCCAGTATTCCCTAGAAACATGAAATATGCCCAAATGTATCAGAATTGAATCAAATAAAAATGTAATCGAGCGCTTGTGAATAGAAAATGGAGAACTAGTCAGCAGAAGTCTAGGTACATTAATGCCTGGTTTATACTTCGGAAGAAGCCAAACTTTTAGTGCCTTAGGCGAAGGAAGCTGCCTTTATACTTCGTGCAATGTCATTTTAAAATGTGTTAATTTAGGGTGATGTCACGGTGTTTAACGTACTTTTCCAGCCACAAGTAAAGCCAATAATGCAGGATTTTCTCTCCGGGGACTGCCAATTTTAGCACGGTTCCAATTCTTTGGTGAATTAAACTTGTCACGGCCCCTTCCACTTTTAAAAACTCAAATATTTTTCCACTCATTTGTCGTGGCTGTGCTGTCTTTGTAGAGACTCTGTTGCACATCATGTAAAAAAAAGTGTACTTCCTCAATCTTTGAGAGACAGGCTTCAAAGTTATCTATTTTAACGACTGTAAACTTGGTAATAACTCCTCAGCTGGCAAGCGCAATTGCGCATGTCCAAACCACACCCATTAATAGTTTTAACCAATCATCAACGCTCTTCGACCAGCCAATTTCAGAGATGTGCACGAACAGGAGAAATCTCACCAAATGAGCACCTTTGCAAAACAATAACGTCACTGCATTTCATCATCATTTGTAGGTGAACTGAGCGAAGCCTGTTCGCCCAGTAAATATAAATTAGCCTTAACACCACATAAACTGACCCAGTGCTGCTGCAGTCGGCCATGTGATGAATGGAGTGGGCCTGACCTGGTTCTGCATGGACATGACAGAAACGGGCTCAGAGTCTGTATCACTAGCTGGATTTCAGCGTCGCTACTCTGTGCAAGAGAGTTCATTGAATTCCGGTAGCTGCAAACAAGGTAATTACCAAGGAAGATCTTCAGAAGCGCTGCTGGACTTTGTTGAAATGTGAGTTTTATAATTAGTGTGATATGAAGGCGGACGTAGTGTTAAACAATCCTGGACAGCTGGCAGAACAAAATTAAACCTAATAAAAGCTATATTTACCTTTTCCGGTTATAAAAGCAGGAACACGTCAAACTGTGAGTCTGCTGATAAAAGTAAATGCTGCTGCTTAAATCACAGACTTGTTTTTCGTTTCTCTTGGTCAGTTTTTTTTTTTTTGGTGATTTCTTTGAGATTTTTAGAGCTGCTTGAATCAAAAGTCTTTTGTTTTGTGGACCAACTCTGATAGCTCTATTTAAATTAGTTTTCTTTCCATGCTGATCTATCATTATGATAACTATTTCACTATTTCAGATAAACCTCCCACTAAATTCTACATACCAACAAAACAAAAGCTTTTTATGTCATCAGACTTGGACACTTTTTGTCTGATCTAATAATTATGACAGTCCAGAGTGAGATGATAAGATTAATAAAGTGCAGTGCTGATTATTGATCCTGATAGATCAAGTGTTCAGAAGTCTGATCGCTAGGGGGAAGATGTCCTCATGTAGTCGGCTGGTGCGGGTCCTGATGCTGCGATACCGCCTGCCTGATGGTAGCAGTGAGCAGCCCATGACTCGGGTGGCTGGAGTCACTGATGATCCTCAGAGCATTTTTCGCACACCGCCTGTTATATATGTCCTGGAGGGAGGTAAGCTCTTTACCACCATTTGCAGGGCTTTGGTTGTGGGCGGTGCTGTTGCCATACCAGGCGGTGATGCAGCCAGTCAGGATGCTCTCTACAGTACTAGTGTAGAACCGTGTGAGGATGTGGTGGTTCTTTCCAAGCTTCCTCAGCCGTCTCAGGAAGAAGAGGCGCTGGTGAGCCTTCTTCTCAACGGCCTCAGTGTGGACGGACCATGTGAGTTCCTCAGTAATGTGGACACCGAGGAACTTGAAGCTGCTGACTCTCTCCACCGGTGCTCCATTAATGGTGATGGGGCGGTGTTCTCTGTCTTCCTGAAGTCCACTACAAGCTCCTTGGTTTTACTGACGTTTAGGGAGGTTATAATTTAAGTGTATTTCGTGTGTTTATTATTTGTTGCTTGCTGCATATTAAATTGTGCGCTAAAATAATTACAGGCATTTGCACTTTTACCTTCGTTGACAGAAATTACACAAGTATAATGTGATGTACTTGTCAGTTTTCACTGCAAAACAATGGCGTCACAATTTTTGAGCGAAACTACTGCAAATCTTGGGCCGCAATAATCAGGAAAAAGTGCAGCGAAATCCGGGTGGGACTGAATTACTGGATGGTTGTTTATATGACAGCGTCTAGTTAAATATACTAATCAGCCTAATGGCTATTTGGTTTGTTGTAATTAGTGTTATTTATGAATGGGACTGGGTATTGATAATTTCCAGATTGGATTTCGATTCACAAGTTTTCGACAAATCACAATAATTCACAAATCTCTCTTAACTAATGTTAGTAATTATAAAGGGCCCTTTTAGTCTTCTATATAACCATTTTAGGTACAATTCAAAATATACTTTTTACAAATTTATATTTTTAGCATTAGTTTTTCATTGATTTCAAATGGTAGCTTATGCATATTTTTCAAATTCAGTGTATTTCATCAATGTCTTGAAATTGCAAACATTATATTGTATATACAGTGTATTTTTTGTTGCATGTTTATCGTTTAAATGCATAATTTTGACTAGGGCTGGTTATTGATAGAGATTGCGGAGGATTCTGCGGGAGAGAGAGATCGTTTACGGACTTGTCCGTCGTGTGTGTTTGTCCTTGTTTTAAGTTTACCAATTAAACTATTATTTACTTTGACAAGCCGGTTCTCGCTGCCTCCTTGCCAATCTTAACCCCCTTACATTGGTGCCGAAACCCGGGTAGGAGGCGGCGAGAACCGGCTTGTCAATGTAAATAATAGTTTAATTGGTAAACTTAAAACAAGGACACAAACACACACATGACGGACATGTCCGTAAACTATCTCTCTCTCCCGCAGAATCCTCCGCAGTCGACCTTTATCTCTCTCGGAGGATTGATTAGCCTAATAAGGGACCGGGTGTGTATGATCACGACCCGGCCCCACCCTGCCACAACTACTAATCTGAACATTTACTAGCCAATAGCTAATCATATAATTACTCTGAAATCAAAGTGGAATAGAGTGCAACCGTGCCACCCACTTTTTTTTGTTGAAATAACATGGACTAATGGCTTCAACAGAAGCGTATACCATTGATTAACAACCTCACAGCTCAAGTTAGATCTGTCTTCACAGGTTTATAAATTGTCATTAAACCTTCTGGAAGTTAAATGTCAAGAATAACTTGTTAACATGCTATTAAGTGCCTGAAAAAAAAAATTGAATTGATTCAATACCATTAACCATGCAAATGTAGTCTAGTTTTTCATAAGAAATACTCAAGCAGCCTTTCACCGTGGAGTGATAACCTGTGATAACATAAAACCTTGCCAGTTTTGAAAAGCCATTTTTTGAGTCCAATATGCATCACACACTCTGTTAACTGTCTGTGGCTGTGCTGTCTGAGGAAACTAGACATAAGGTTTTTTTAATCGACATAAGGAGCTGTATCTTGGCCAACAGTTTCCATAAACGTCTGTGAACAAACACACATGCAGTCACACTTTATATATACAGTATATCACAAAAGTGAGTACACGCCTCACATTTTTGTAAATATTTGATTATATCTTTTCATGTGACAACACTGAAGAAATGACACTTTGCTACAATGTAAAGTAGTGAGTGTACAGCTTGTATTACATTGTAAATTTGCTCTCCCCTCAAAATAAGTCCACACAGCCATTAATGTCTAAACCTCTGTCAACAAAAGTGAGCACACCCCTAAGTGAAAATGTCCAAATTGGGCCCAAATTGTCAATATTTTGTGTGGCCACCATTATTTTCCCGCACTGCTTTAACCCTCTTGGGCATGGAGTTCACCAGAGCTTCACAGGTTGCCACTGGAGTCCTCTTCCACTCCTCCATGATGACATCACGGAGCTGGTGGATGTTAGAGACCTTGTGCTCATATACCTTCCACTTGAGGATGTCCCACAGATGCTCAATAGGGTTTAGGTCTGGAGACATGCTTGGCCAGTCCATCACCTTCACCCTCAGCTTCTTTAGCAAGGCAGTGGTCATCTTGGAGGTGTGTTTGGGGTTGTTATCATGCTGGAATACTGCCTTGCGGCCCAGTCTCCGAAGGGAGGGGATCATGCTCTGCTTCAGTATGTCACAGTACATGTTGGCATTCATGGTTCCCTCAATGAACTGTAGCTCCCCAGTGCCTGCAGCACTCATGCAGCCCCAGACCATGACACTCCCACCACCATGCTTGACTGTAGGCAAGACACACTTGTCTTTGTACTCCTCACCTGGTTTCCACCACACATGCTTGACACCATCTGAACCAAATAAGTTTATCTTGGTCTCATCAGACCACAGGACATGGTTCCAGTAATCCATGTCCTTAGTCTGCTTGTCTTCAGCAAACTGTTTGTGGGCTTTCTTGTGCATCATCTTTAGAAGAGGCTTGCTTCTGGGACGACAGCCATGCAGACCAATTTGATGTAATGTGCAGTGTATGGTTGGAGCAATGACAGGCTGACCCCCCACTCCTTCAACCTCTGCAGCAATCATACGTCTATTTCCCAAAGACAACCTCTGGATATGACGCTGAGCGCATGCACTCAACTTCTTTGGTTGACCATGGCGAGGCATGTTCTGAGTGGAACCTGTCCTGTTAAACCGCTGTATGGTCTTGGCCACCGTGCTGCATCTCAGTGTCAGGGTCTTGGCAATCTTCTTATAGCCTAGGCCATCTTTATGTAGAGCTACAATTGTTTTTTTCAGATCCTCAGAGAGTTCTTTGCCATGAGGTGCCATGTTGAGCTTCCAGTGACCAGTATGAGGGAGTGTGAGTGTGATGACACCAAATTTAACACACCTGCTACCCATTCACACCTGAGACTGTGTAACACTAATGAGTCACATGGCACCGGGGAGGGAAAATGGCTAATTGGGCCCAATTTGGACATTTTCACTTAGGGGTGTACTCACTTTTGTTGCCAGCGGTTTAGACATCAATGGCTGTGTGGAGTTATTTTGAGGGGAGAGCAAATTTACGCCGTTATACAAGCTGTACACTCACTACTTTACATTGTAGCAAAGTGTCATTTCTTCAGTGTTGTCACATGAAAAGACAATCAAATATTTACAAAAATGTGAGGGGTGTACTCACTTTTGTGAGATACTGTACATACATAACCACGTCGGGCAGGCGTGTGACTCAAAATTCACCTTCCAGTCAACAACCACAGTAAACTATGTATATTACCCCAAAGTGTCACTTTAAAAATTAAAAAAAAAAGTTTAGCTAAAATAAATATGCACAAGTCACATACACTTAAGTCTTACTTTGCTTTGAATTGAATGAGAAATACAGGGGAAAATAAACTTCAAGACATTATTTTTGTTATTTAAAATGACTTGTAATTGTGGTTTATAGAGCAGAGTAAGCTCTCTGATTATGTTTATTTAGAGTCGGCAGAAACAAAAGAGCCTTCCGATTTCACAGAGAGCCAGAAATCAGTGTTTCCAGCTTAAATAAATTACAGAGCACATAAGGTCATGTTTATCCATGCTGGGACTGAAACCGAACCCCTAAAATTAACCTGAAATTAAAAAGGATGAAAAGGAGAGGGGAAAATTGTCTTAATCGTATTGGAAGGGTGGGTAGAGAGAGACTATCATAATTTACATTTATTCATTTGGCAGATTTGGCAACAGCAGTTTATTTAAAGTGTACATTTTATCCCTCAAAATCCAACCCATGATCTTGATGAACTTTTGGAAATGGAAAACTTCCATAATGCTAATTACATACTGCACAGTACATGGTGATTTCTTCCTACTATTTTAAGTATTCTTTATGCAACTATAAACATTTAGTTCATGTTTAATTTCAGCAAGTGGCATCCAGTTATCATCTTGGAAATGAAAACCGTGACTTTGTATTTTTTTTATCCAAGTTTTGACAGTTCGGTTTAGGACTGTGTAAGAATATTGTTTTTCTGATGCATCGCAATCTTCATTTGAACGATCTCGATATTGATTCTTAAATCCCAAGGCCAATCTTTTACTATATGTGGCAAGCCTCTGTAAATGCGACAATTTTGTCTGTGGTTAGCTAGTACATTTTCAGATTTCACTCACCAGTGATCAAAAACAACAACAAAAGCATTTATCCTAATCTTTGATAGCATGGATGTTGCGAAGAAGCCAATTGGCGACTCTCTTATTAATGTGTGCTTTTAAAGACACATTACCTGTTTTTAGCATGTGTTTTACAAGCTAATGTAAATAATTGCAAATAGTTGGGCTGTGTATTGATGCTGATTTCCCAATTTGATTTGATTTGCAAGCTTTCAATTCAATTTCTATATTGATTCAATTGGGAATATTTTGGCAATAATGTCCCCTTTTCTTAAATATTAAATATATTATCTCCCAGTGAGTGCTGAGTTATATAGGGGACCTTCTACATTATGAAAATATACATTTTGCTAATTGTATTTTGTTTTTTCATCATTTTGGTCACAATGAACAAATTTAAAAAATGAACAAATCCATGTGTTCAGTCAATTAATAAGATATTATATTTAATATATAATTGTTTTGTTACATGTTTATTGCTTAATTGGTGAATTGCCTAACCCTAACAAGTATTTACTTTGATTTGTTGAACACGTGCTAAAAATTGGTACTGTCTCTTTAAGAATACCGGCATTTCTGGAACGAGCATCTGTAGATGAGCGCATGTTAACGAAACAGGACATGCATGATTAGAAATAAATGTTTATTTTTTTGTTGTTTTTGATCAACAACTGACTGTAGAAAACAGAAAGAGTATTAAAAGAGACATTATTCAGTGACAAATGGCTCACATGGATCTCGTCTTTGGACACGCTGAACAACGTTTTACGCTCAACGAGCAGTGATAGGATCTTGCTGCTGAATACTCACCCACTATACTACACGATTACATTTTAGTCGCATAGCTCGAGATTTGGTTTTAAATGTGAGTGATTTCCCCTCATTGTAATAGAGGGTTGCGCATAGAGCAAAAAAATGGATATTGGGATTTAAGAATGGCTATCGAGATCAAATGAAGGTTGCAATGCACTGAAAAATCTATTTTTTTACACACCCCTTGTGAAAAGTGCAAATTATGAATGTAAACAATAATCCTATATATGCATTATAATATATAAAATGTTTATTGATGGAGAACATGGATTTGTACATTTTTAAAAAGCTAAATGGGACCAATATGATTTAAAAACTAATGATAAAATATAATTCGTCTAATTTATATTTTCATAATGTACCTAGTTTGAAGGCTGCCTGTATAATTAACAGCATTAGCTGCCAGATAATGTTTTTGCTATGTAAGCACAATGGACATTATATTCGAAATATACCCAAATTCATCGATTTCGAATTGAACCGAGAGCTTGTGAATCAGAATCGAATCAGGAAATCTGTATCAGTACCCAGCTCTAATTCTAATTCTTGTCTTTTTTATCTCCCCTATTGATGTATATCTGTTTCTTAGTGCTACGGTTGACTCATGCAACTTGGTTGTAATGGGCACTTTCCTACTGGTGAGTTATTCTGCGGTTGCCCTCATCACCTGCGGCCAGATATCTGATATTATTTTATTATTCTTGTTGTGCGTTTATGACCCTGTCAGTCAGTGGCTTCAATAGGCCAGTGCACATTTCATTCCCTGCCATTACAGAACATTTGAGAGACAACAGTGCAAAAATGCCCCCATTTAAGCCCTCAGGACTTTCCAGGGCAGTTCGGATTGAGTTTATGGGATATTTTCAGTGGACTGTTTGAAGATTTTGCCCTCTGCAGTGTTGACCGTCCATGACTTGGTTTCCATTTCTGAGGAAGCTACTTTAAAACTGTATCTTCCCAGCTGCAAGCTACTTATAATTTAAAGTAGATCAAGAACAGTCAATCTGTACTCTTCTGAAAGTAGTTAGCTACTAGTTACTAAAGAAAAGTAGCTAACTACATTGAAGCTCTTCTAGGGGCTGATGTCTTTATAATTATCTATCAGATGATATGATTTATTTTTACGATAAGAGAAGTGCTTGTCTGGCACAAAAACAATGGCGATCTCAATAAGGATTGGGTATCAATACAGATTTCCTGATTAGCTTTGATTCCAATTCAGAAGTTCTTGATTCGATTTGGGGTGAATTTCAATTATACGGTCCATTTTGCTTACATATGAGCTATAGGATTTTGCACACCAAATGCGAATGTTTGGTGCAATTTCTCGCCGTGATCAACATTTTGAATCCGCATGAAGCGGCGACAAAGTGAACCTTTTGTTTACCATGAGTGTGTCTAATTAGTTTTCTTAGCCCAGCGAAGAAATGCCCTGACCAATAATATATAAGCTTTAGATCACATGTCAGAAGCCATTGTAGTTACAGAACCAGACCAACTGATGTTGCTAAAGCTCAGGAAGCTGTTCATCACAGACATTAAACGCTGAAGTAACTCTGTCGCTTACATGTCTCCGTTGCTTCACAAGCAAACAGGCGATTTTTCGGCGCCCTCAAGAAAAAAATCTTCCAGACGGGAACATTTATCGACCAAAGCCAATAATGAAAAAGTCAAAATATCTGCTGATTTATCGACCTCTGAGATTATATCAGTCAACCGCTAGTGATAACACCTTTTGTGTTCTTGGTCAAAAATGACCGGCCCACTAAGATTGTAAATAAATCTCTTATATTGCAAATGTTATCCCAAGATATTGCATAACATCTTTTTGTCAAAATGGTTTTTTTTATTGTAGTTATGACCGGTACCCCTGCAGGAAATTTTTTTAATGATGATAATTATTAATTAAATGAATAACCACTTCCTTGATCTAAACAAAATAGGTTTTATTTTAAAGCTTAGAATCTGGACTTTACAATGCATATATCTGATCCCACCATTTCTTAAATAATGCTTTTTAGTTTGCTGACAAATTAGAACGATTTTGTTCTCATAATTTGCAAATATGTTATCACAACGATTATATTCAGAGTTGGAAAAGACATAAAAAAGATGAGATCGCTATGCGTTATATATCATTGGTAAAGTCTCCATTAGTACAATGAATTGAACAAATTTGTTTGTTAAACTCCAGCAAGTAGTCTGTTGAAATTCAACAGACACACATTAATATAATAAACATATGATAAAAAATAAAATTGTGTGTTCAGTTGCCCTGTGTGAACAAATCATGGATTTTATTTTTTAGAAAAAAGGTTAATTGGTTAGTTGGATAATTTCAGACGGATCTCACTGTGAATTCAGCAACACTCAGTCGAAAGTTCTTCAGCTGAAATCGGTCTGTACTTAAATTCAAATCACTTCTTCCAGTGGCTGAAACTGAAGTCTTGTTGAACGTATGAGCTCCAGTTTCTGGAGGAAGTGCCCACAGAGTGGAGCCGAAAGCTAGTTGTTTTTGCTTATAAATGTAATATTTTATGAACTACCAAACCCTACCCTTAAAACTAACCATCAGTTGAGTAAAAATGTCATTTTTTAGGGAAAATGCAACCTCCGAATCACACTCACCATTATGTGAACGCAAGAGGAAAGCACTAGAGTAAAATGTGTTCTTGATTAATTTGACTCAAAAGTGTCTGATTGCGGGTGGTGCTTGTTGGTGCTTGTTGGTAATTCAGCAGAATGGGGTTGATTTCAGGGTTCATGAACTTTTTGTGTTGCCATGTTGTAATTTCTCTTATTTTTCTCCATGTCTAAAGGTCTTTGCACACTAAACGTGAATGTTCATGATACATTTTGAATTGCAACAATAGATTCCTAAAAAGCCATTCTCACCTGGAGTGAACTTTTGCACCAAATCAGTATGAAAGTATCTAATAATGGGGCAGACTGAAGATGGGTTTTGTTGGGTGAGATCTGTGTTTTATGCTAGTGTGTTTAAATTTCATCATGTTTAAAGCAAATATAACACAAGTAGGTGCACATGGCAATAAGATAGTCAAACATTTGTTTTAACCGTAATTATGAGGATGCATTTCACAGTGATTTTAAACGCATGCACTTAACACAAGTATATACAGTATGTGTAACAGTGACATATAATTACAATTGTTCCAAATGATAACATGTTTTAACCCTCAATATTATATTTTACATGAGATTCTTTCTAATAATCCCCCAGACTGTGTATTCATGATGATACGGTCATGTTGTCCAGCAGGTGAAGTGTCTCGACAACACACTTGTCATTGCTGCCTTTGGCTTGTAGAAAGATGCGTTTGAATTTTTTTCGATCCACTCACTAGGGAACCTTGTGTTTCTTGTTTGTTTTGCAAACTTGTCAAGTGGTTATTGCTTCTAACCTGTTGATGGGAGGTAGGCAGACCAAAGGTGTGCTGAGCCACCTGCTGTACCGAGGTAAAATTGCTTGTCGATTAGCGGCACCTTTTGTAAAGGCGTGAATGTGCTAATGGTGAACATTTGCTTCGCTTTCTATGGGAAAGGGCCATTCATCAGTGTTTCGCCTTGCGTAATCACATTGTGTTTGCTGTGAAAGGGCCGTAAGTTTCTGTTATCTGATCAGTTAGTAGAGGGTGTCTGTTCAGATTTTCGACCTTTTGGCAAATGTATTTTCATTGTAAATTTCTGTGCATCATAAGTAGCTTGGTTATATGTAGTTAGTTACATCCCAGCACTGTTTGATTCTCATTCTGAGGGCAGGAGAGAAGCAAGTGAGCACTGGTTAACTGATGCAGCTGGTGTTGGCATTCAGGTCAATGGGCTCTATTTACTCTGAGCCAGGGGTGAAAGACAGGTCCGTTCTCTTTAGAGGGGCGACTGAGATGTGTTGTCTCTCTCTGGAGAGATGGGCGTCTCTGTGGACCCCAACTTCCTGTCAAAGTCTAATACACACTCCTCACCTCACGCTGGACTGTCATCGTTCTCTCTCTTCTTCTGTCGGTTTAGTTTTCTATTATTTCTCGGTTAACCCTTCAACCCTGTTCCAAAACCAAAAAGCTGCCCACCTAGACAGCATTTTTAGGCATCTTATGTCTGCATTTCGTGAATTTTTTTATTATAGGTGCAAAAATCTATCAAGTCATATTTCCATCCAAGTTGAGATTTTAAATTATAAAAAAATTCAGAATATCACAAAAACAGTCTGTGAATGTATCTGCGTTTCCGTCTAGTGCGTTTAAGAGAACAAATTTGTCATTTGTGGGTAAATTGGTGCCAAATAGAAATGAAAGTTGAAGTTTTAGTCACTATAGCTCATTTATTAAATGTAATAAATTCCTACTTGCAGTTTAGAGCGTGCAGACAACACACACTGCTTTTTTGATGACCGGTTTTGGCATTTCCGAATAACGAGCAACATTTCAGATGCTATACGATGATATTGATGATATATTTTAAGCAAATTAGGTGGATTGAGGTGAGTAACTGCGCCACCACGAGGACCTAGTAAGTAAGGGGATAAAAATAAATAAATGAACACTTCGAGTCGGTTTATACCACTGTTCCCACATTTAGTATACCACGCTATCATTTCTGCGATGTGGAAAACTCTGTCTGGATCATCTGTCAATAATCAAGGAGGAGTGGTAGTGTAGCGGTTAGCACGCTGCGCTACGAACCTGGCAACCCGAGTTCGATCCCGCTCATGGCCAACACCAGTGACGATTATCTGAACCGGTCCCGGGCCTCCCCTAGGTCGACTCAGCCTAAAATGGATACCTGGTGTGGTGTGTAAAAAACATCACCACTGGGGAGACAAAGGCGTTTCTGGCGTGGTGCTGGCCATGAGCGAACAGCACTTGCCACTACAGTCTGTTAAGGCTAAATGGGGGATCTGTGTGTGTGTGTGTGTGTGTGTGTGTGTGTGTGTATACATACATGCATACACGCCAGTGGCGGCTGCTGGTCCCCTCAAAGAGGGGAAGCTCATTTTCGGCCTACATTATAAACTTATTTACCCTATTTTTTGCACTAAATCAATCTTAGGTGTTGATCTGCCCTGCTGTTTAATTCTAATTTTTTCCTCGTAAGGAAGACTTTCAAATGGCTTCGGCAAAATCAGGTCGACAATATTAGCACCGTCTGCCATCGTGCGCAGTTTCACCCGTACGACGCTAGCCTAGCCTACTGTATGAATGAATGAATGAATGAACGAACGAACGAACGAACGAACGAACGAACGAACGCTCTAAAACAAAATATATTAAACTTGGTAAAACTGAAACAAGGAATGTGGTGTATAATTGTGTGAAATGTATTATGCAAATTGACTAGCAATTTCGCCAAACAAATATAAAGAAATAGGTTGCAGCAGTTTGTCTTTCGACTACACTTGAGAAATCCACGATGGGACTGAGCGCGAAATAGCTTCAGTGACTTCTTATAGTACAGATTCGCTGTCAATCAAAAGGAGATGCAGTCTTTCGACAGATCCTCCAATCATCACGCGGAAGCCCGGAGTCCGGGCCAGCCCACTCCTCATTCACCCCCAGAGACGCTGAGCATCCGTGGGCGGGACATAATCGCAGCATTTATCCAATGACCGTCTATTTTCGGAGCACTGAAAAAAACTGTTCAGAGCAGCCACATTGAAGTCAATGGACGCTCGGCTTCAACAGGGAAATGCACTGACGCTACGGGAATGTATGAGAAGTAAATCGAGTCAGCCGACCTGCTATATGTCATGTAGCTGATTCTGAACGAACTCGTCTTCGAGATGAACGTGTTCTAACGCATTTTTAGTCAATAAATTGTTTACACAATAGTACATATTTGACCATTATTTTTTTGACATTATAGGGAAGCTGAGCTTCCCTTGCAGTCTTAAAGAATCCCCACTGATACACGCCTGGATCGGTATTTGCTCACATACTGACTTTATAAAGATGGATCGGGTATCGGTCAGACGAGCCTGATCCTAATCCGATACTGTGTGTTAATCATATTAGTTCCTATCAAGCTCCAAAAATGACATAAAAGAACCATGCATTTACATTTATGCATTTGGCAGATTCTTTTATCCAAAGCGACTTACAGTACACTTATTACAGGGACAATCCCCCCGGAGCAACCTGGAGTTAAGTGCCTTGCCCAAGGACACAATGGTGGTGGCTGTGGGGATTGAACCTACAACCTTCTGCTTTACAGTTTAGTGCTTTAGCCCACTACGCCACCACCACCATGAAAACTCTATACAAAGCCAATTGAAGACGTGCAATAACTCTGTGAATCACAAAAGGCTGTGTTTAAAAAGTAAATATATAGTATGCATGTGCGGTGCTGCTCTGTTTACACACACACACTCACGTCTATTTGTAGCCTTCACACGTTGCGCAGCATATTAGCGCTACTCATAAACACCTCAGATGTAGATGCTCAGTAATTTCAGTTCACTTATAATATGCATTTATTATAATGTCTGTCGGCACAACCCTAATGTGCATTTCTCTCTTAATTAACAAAATGATCAGAGTCTCTTGCTGGTTTTACTGACACATTCAGGATCATTACCACTTTTGCCGGTGTCACTGCAGCTCGTTTCATGCGTGCGCTTGTAAAATGTACATTTCTCTGTAATGTAGAACAGTGTTAGTAATGTCACTTATAACATTCTCTCTCAGACCTGGAACTCAAACCATTTTCTGATGCCCCCCCCAAAATATTTAAGTAATTAATTCAATTAATATCATAAACGTGCGACTAGTCGTCTAATGGCTTAAAATATCTCCTAGTCGACTAGGAAAAGCTTTGGCTGGGCACAGCCCTAGGGTAAAATTAACTCACTATATGCATTATGAACTTGTGTGTGTTTTTAATTTAATATTACACCTGTTAGGCAAATAAAATGTCCTGGAAAATTGAAGAGTAGCAACCATAATTTAGCTGTTTCCATCCAGCATTTTTTACGATATCCCACAATTCACATAAAAATGTGTATGGAAACCCAGCTAATTCCATCCATCCATCTTCAACCGCTTATCCGAAGTCGGGTCACGGGGGCAGCTGCTCCAGCAGGGGGCCCCACACTTCCCTATCCCGAGCCACATTAACCAGCTCTGTCTGGCGTTCCCAGGCCAGTGTGGAGATGTAATCTCTCCACCTAGTCCTGGGTCTTCCCCGAGGCCTCCTCCCAGCTGGACGTGCCTGAAACACCTCCCTAGGGAGGCAGCCAGGGGGCATCCTTACCAGATGCCCAAACCACCTCAACTGCCTCCTTTCGACGCAAAGGAGCAGCGGCTCTACTCCGAGCTCCTCACGGATGACTGAGCTCCTCACCCTATCTCTAAGGGAGAAGCCCGCCACCCTTCTGAGGAAGCCCATTTCGACTGCTTGTACTCGCGACCTAGTTCTTTCGGTCATGACCCAACCTTCGTGACCATAGGTGAGTGTAGGAACAAAAATTGACCGGTAGATCGAGAGCTTTGCCTTTCGGCTCAGCTCTCTTTTCGTGACAACGGTGCGATAGAGCGAGTGCAATACCCGATTCTCCGGCCAACCTCCCGCTCCATTGTCCCCTCACTCGTGAACAAGACCCCGATTCATCACTATGAATCAGTTTGACGATGACAATTCAATGCATTAACTACAAACATGTTATAATTTGGATTATTAATAGTATTATGCATTAATTTCTTAACCAAAACACAATTATTGACCTACTTTCAGTTAGAAAATGTAATTGAAATATGTATACGGTTGTTATTTTAGCCATTTCTGAAAATGATGAAGATTTTTTGCATTGTTAATTGTTGACACATTTTGGAACACAACAAAGCCTTGCATACCCTCAAGCATTTGCATTTGTGTACATGCATAGTGTATAATTCGGGACTTAGTTTCTCTCTCTTGAGGGTCATAATCATACCCAGTAGCCATTGTGGATTTTTGCAGTTGGTTAAGCTGGCTTTTAAATTACAATCACATCCGTGTAAGCCTAGCTAATATAATTGTTTGTGTGTGCGTGTGCACGTTTCCTCATGTGTGTTTGTCTGAGTGTAAAAGAAAGCTCAGCGTACATCATTTGATTTTTTTTCCCTACTAAGATAAGAGCTGTATCTCTGACAGTTTATGCCACAGTTATTTCTCGGATGGAAATGAGAGCCATGCTAAATATTCACAAGCATTTCCTCTTTAGCCGAGGAATTGATGTGCTCTTCTGTCTTGGGAGTTTCTCCCTCCATATTGTTTGTTGTATAATTAGATTGTGTTCTCAAAGGGATATCGGAATGACAGCATATTGGATTTGATGTACAGATCTGGTTGTCTGTCAGAATGTTTCTGTAACAATTCCAGAGGTGCATATGTTGTGTTCGCTCATGCATTACTGAAGTTTGTCATTGTTGGCATGTATCTTTATGTATGCTGTTACTGTTCACTACTAGATAAATGTCTTTCCTGTGCTGTGTAATTAAAGCTAAATTAAGATGAGAGAAATTAAGGGAAGGAGAAGAAATGAGCAGGAAAAGTAGGAAAGATGGGGTGAACATGTATCATGGTGTAGACGTGAAAATTAAGTGTGATTAATCTCACAAGTTGGCGTTAATGTATGTGATTTATATCAATCACATACTTTTGAATTGGCACAAAATGTGTCCCTAAAAGGATAGTGAGCTATCTAACTTTTGATTAAACTGTCATTGTAACACTCAATATATGCAACTAAAAAGTGGATTTGGTAAGTAAATAAAGGGGGATGTTAACACAGAATGCATTCATGTTGCACTGTCCCTATTTTATTTTAATTGTTGGTTTGTGTAAACATGCAGTGGTGTCTCGATGCACTTTTTTTAAATTGACATGCTGCCATAAATGTGGGGCATTTGAAGTGTGAGCTGAAAAGCATCTAGACACGTCACATCTAGCTGGGCGATGTGGCTACAAAAATGACCTACAATATTTCAGCCTATATACTGACAGTGTTCAATATATATCTCATTAATTATATTTGCTCTGAAATGGCTTTAAAGTCAATTCTTTTTAATCAGACCAACTATCATTTCAACCAATCAGACATTATAAAAAAGTAGATTCAAAATGTGTAATGCATGAAGTCAAAATCAAGTTAAAAATAGCAATGGCATGTTTTTCACTGAATTACCACAAAGAAGAATTATATTTGGGTCAGTGACTTTTTGTTCAGAAATTAAGTTATTCAAAAATAGTAAAATACATAATAAATGCATTTCACAGGAAACGAGTAGCCTACTTAAGTATACCGTTTAAAATGAGCATGTTTTCAAGTTCAAACTCATTTTTATATTTTTTTCAAGAGCTTAAAGTAAAAATGTGCTGTAACCATCTGGAGTGAGTAAAAAAAAAAAGTCTCTGAAATTATTGAAATAGATGGGTTGGCATGAGAAGTGCAGAATAATATTTTTATTATTTCTTAAAATTATGTTAAAACAGTGGTTTTAAATATTGTTTATATATATATAAAAACAAATCGAAATAATGAGGTTTAACCAACATGCAACAACAAATTAATAATAATAAAAATTTATATTTTGATATTTTGACTTTTTTTATACAAATGTTATGAACCCTGAGAATACTTGATAAAGTGCAAGAAAAGTATTTAAATAGCTTTTACTTGATTGTTACACCACCTGGTATTTTTTAAATCATTAAATCAGTGTATTTGTAGAAAATGCTTTAAATGTTTTAAATATATGACACCAACACAGACACAAATATTACATTTTTGTGAACTTGAAACTTGTTTTTAACTAGATTTTAAAACTCTTTTAATTTTAATTTATATACATTTATATACATTAATATACAACAATACACAGTAATAAATAGCATTATTTACCTACATGTATTTTTACATAAAATACAATTGTGAATCAACAAGGTGTGCAAAAACTATAACTTCTAGACTCTGACACTGGGTTCATACATCCTCCATGAGCAGGGCATGAGCGGTGTGTTTTAGTTTCGGTGCCCATATTAATAGATTACACTGTTCCCACTGCGAATGTGAGCTGCGAGGTGATGCATCCCAGACGCGGCAGTGAGCAGATTGTTTTGCCGTTGAGCCTATTTTTTAGGGATGCCCCTGGATCTGTATCGGCTCCAATACTGAAGCTTTTAGACGGATCGGGTATCAGTACGACTAGCCCGATCCAAATCAGATACCGTGTGTTAGTCATGTTCATTACTGTCAAGCTCAAAAAAATGACAAAAGAACCATAAAAACACAATTAAAGTAGTTCAAATGACTCGTGCATTTTATTCAAAGCCACTTGAAGACATGCAATAGCTCTGGGAATAACAAAAGGCTGTGTTTAATTGTAAATATATCAAATGCACGTGCAGCTCCAGTGCATCAGCGTATGGTGCTGCTCTGTTTATACCATAAACTGTAAAAAAAAAAAAAAAAAAAAAAAGATGGACGACGCCCCTTCGCTCTTTTTCCATTGGTGAGAACTGAAGCCGCCAGTGTCCCGATATAGCGCAGACATCTTGGGACTTGAGTCTGCGCAGTTGCGATTTCGGGACCAGACCTGCGCAGTTGTGAGCAGGAAGTAAAGCCGCAAAATCAAGGCCCCGCCCTCACTCTCGCTGAATCAATCGCAAGGACACGCCCCTGCACTTTTGACTTATGACTTATGACGGTGTGAAATAATTCATTATAGAAATGCAGATATTCAATTTAAAGCTCCAATCTCCTCAGTCCTCCGAAGATCCCGAAAAAAAGTCTGTTGGAGCTTCAGTGACTACTTCACTCAGAGAACCTGTCAATCACAGCTGTCAATCATGATGTCACAGCACCGTTTTTATAGCATCAAATAACTAAAAACAAACTTATTTTGAAAACAAACACTTGAAATGACATCAACGTGACAGAAACGACAGTAAATGACAGAAACTCTCAGATATGTGAAGTGTCATTTAATTGTTTAGTTAGTCTCACGTCCCGTTGAATAACATGGGGAGGCGGGGTTTATGACCTATACTAGGACCAGTCACCGGGGGGGCGATCGAGACGTTTTGGCTTCACTGTTTGAGGGCTTGTGCGGCACACTTGGTTTACACACATGCGTTCCTATTTTTAGCCTTCACACGGTGCGCAATATTTCAGTGCTACTCATGAACAACATCTCAGATGTAGATGCTCAATAGTTCGGTTCACTTATAATATGCATTTAGAACAGCATCAGAGGTGTATTTTACCATAATTTGAATAAGAAGTGAATTAAACTACTGTGAACTTGCCTAAAAACATGTCAAAATAAAAGCGTGAGGGTTTAAAATTTAAAGGTGAACGATTGAGATATATTGCTATTATAATATATTATTTGTTTACAAATTATAATAATATATAAGTTGAATGGGTTCCAAAAAATAACTATATGAATGAAAAATTTATAACCTTAGTTTATTATGACATTATTAAATAAAAAACGTGCCGTCGCACCCCATAGATAACTTTATTTTCTGTGCGCTGCTGTTTCTCGCAGAAGAGACGTGGACAATGCGAAACAACCGCCACGCTCATGCACCGCTCACACTCACGGAGGATGTGTGGAACCCGAAAGAGAATCGGAGGCCTTAAAATAAAAACAGCATGTGTGAGAATGAAGGTGAAAATTGTCTGACAAAGTGTGACAGAAATAAAGAGAGAGGGCTGTGATTAACCCTTACACCTCCCTCTCTTTAGCTGTCTCTCCTCGTTTACCTGCTGTCATTCTACCTGTCACACCGTCAGTGAGTCATTGTGGCCGATCAGGGTTGCTGAGAAACATCACGTCGCTTGTGTCACTGTGAGAACATCACTTCTGCGCTTTTGCCTGATACAGCTGCAGGGAGCAATGTAGAAAATGCCGGAAATGCTCGACACAGAGATCTCTCCTTATGCAGAGTCTCTGTGTTTACTAAAGTTGAACTAGATTTGCGTTTCTTGAAGGGAATACAAGTACTTGCAAGACAGCAAACAAGTCAATATCATGTAAAAGTAGGGAAGTTGGAAAAGGAGGGACTGATTCAGTGGCAAAACTAATGGCAGTTCGGGTGGGGCAGCTGCTCTGCGACCCACGGTCTAAGGGGGCCTGTGATGACCGGGCCCTACCTTAAAATGTTAAACTGTGTCTGAATGTTAAACTGTGTCTGCACATTTTAGAGGTCTACATTGGCCGTAAAATGAAATCCAAACCCGACCCGTTCCAGAGACCGTGTGGCTCGAACAGTACGGTCAGATTTTTAAGCCTGAACCTAAAATTGCTTACTATCTAATTTCTTCTCCTAGCAAGTACTGATGCAATAGGCTGTATTTTATGTAATCATATAGGCAACATTGGTAACAGTACTGAAACGGTAAACATACACAGTTTTAACAAGGCACAGAAGCCCCTTAGTACACTAGAGAAGAAGGGGAAAAAACATTGCCTTACCATTTATTTGCTGTAACTTCACTTGGTGCAGAACAATCTGGAATAATATGAAACAATGCAACAACCCCCTCATGCAGCCTGTACTTGTTTAGAATGTTGAATCTTTGTGACAACTGAAACAGAGCGCAAGTGTCTCAAGTGGTGGTGGCATAGTGGGCTAAAGCACATTACTGGTAATCAGAAGGTTGCTGGTTCGATCCCCACAGCCACCACCATTGTGTTCTTTAGCAAAACACTTAACTCCAGGTTGCTCTGGGGGCATTGTCGTTGTAATAAGGGCACTGTAAGTCGCTTTGGATAAAAGTGTCTGCCAAATGCATAAATTAGAATTTTGAATTTCTTTTTAGCTTGACATGGAGTTTAAAATATGCCGGTCCTGCACGAGACGCTGAATAAAAAGCTAGATGTGGTACAAATGTCAAAGAAATTTGTCCAGCATGTGTTTAAACAATGGGAAAACAAAACCGATGCATGCAAAAACGCATTCGGTGTGTACGGCCCCCTAACTCAACCATTCGCACGTGCCTGTGAGTGAGAGCTCGTGCGCAAAACATTACATTTACATTTATCTTGCAATCAAGATGGAATCAATCTGCGGTCCGGATCTGGAACGCGGTGTCCTGCGTAGCGGGGGCAATAGCAACTTCATACAGTCTGAGGCTGCGTTTCCTCTGAAGTGGAAGAAATCGGCTCAAAGCCACTCCCGACGCTAGTGAACCGCTTGCCCCGCGCTGCTGTCAAGTTTACAATCCACCACGCGAGCTTGACGCTCGGCTTCCATAGGAAGGAATTGAAAGCGCTCCCATTCGCTCACCACGCGCCAGTGGAAACATACGACAGGAAAGCCAAACTGCTAGTGTAATCTTAACACTTCTAAATTATAGTTTGTTATTAACATAACATCTTACTCTAACACTAATTTGAATATTTAATTAGAATTACTCATTTTAAGCAATACAGCGTTTTTAGCGATTTTATATATTTTTGTTAAGCATCATAGGGATTCTTGGGAAATCTTACTGAGCAAGTGTGTTGTGTCTGACGTCATTACTCTGTGCAAACAGACCATCAGTCCTGAGCTTTCATGGCTACCGCTTCATTTTTTTTCTCTGCAGTCCCAAACGAATTACGCCCTCCACGAGAAACCATCTTTACCCTGCATTATGTGAGTGAAGTGTTGCTGAGTATCGATGATGCAGTGTCATGGTCAAAGACATAATATATTTAATGATATTACAAAGCAGAGAGAGTTGTGTTGAGAGAGAGCATGAAGCAATATTGATACTATTATTTGGCATCCCCAGCATCAAATTTCAGCTGATCCAAGCGAATTATGTCTGTGATGTCAGGTTGACTTGAAGTATCCTGAAAGCTGATAATAGTGTCATAAAGAAACTGACAGTAAATTAATTTAGTCCCCAAAACATGGCTATGATCAGATGGATTACTGGTATAATTTTTTATTTTATATGTAGGACAATGCTGCCTGTCATAATAAATGGCACAACTCATTCATTGTTAATAATTTAAGACATTTTAAGATAAAGAAGTACTTTCTCATAATTTCTGAAAAGGTGCATTGAGAGGATCAACTCTATTGAGACATTTAATGACAATATTGCAAATGTAAAATTACATTATAATGTCATATATTTTAAGTTGATTCTTGTAGGCTGCGAGTGAGCGGGGTTGGCAAGGGGCCTCAAGTTGTTTTGCACTCGGCCCACAAGATCCATGTTACGCCACTGGACATATTTATTGATTTAGACTCTTCAACTGCAGCTCATTATCCATTTTATAAATCATGGAGCAGTGTTTGCAGTTGTATTCTGTTTTTATAGTGGTGGGATCAGCTATAAGTAAGCCATTTGTTGGTGGAACATACCTATACACAACTCAACTAAACACAAACACCAAATGTGAATGCTGTGTCTCAACCCAGTGTTTTGTGTTTTGTGTCACCAGCCATCTATAACTATGACGTCCGCTGTGATGAAGAGTTGTCCTTACAAATCGGAGACACTGTACACATTCTGGAGACTTATGAAGGTAAGAAACTCACACACACCTGCTTAGAGTATGCCTCAACAAGACATGACAATATTTTATCAGTTTAGAACTGAATCTCTTGCATGTTTTGTCTCAACCAGCCACCATTGTCAACGATGTTGCATGACAAAACAATTTATTAGTCCTTTGGCCTCTATTTTTATTTGATGTTCCACCAGTATTTCCGCCTCTACTAAATCTCCAGTGTCACGGTGTATATATATATATATATATATATATATATATATATATATATATATATATATATATATATATATATATATGAGTTATAAAATAGATTGGGCCATGTAATAACTATCTTTTTTTCCAGTTTTCTACTGTTTACTGACTGCAAAACAAAACAAACATGCAGCACAGGACTAGTATTGTCCAATTCATTGGCCAACTTGAGTTCTTTAATTATTGAACCAGTTATTTGAATGTATAATTTCAAATGACCTTCTTGAATCATTCCAAATGACTCTTATGAACCAATTCTTTCAATGGAAAATTCTAAATGACTCTTATGAACCAGTTATTTGAATATATCATTTCAAATGACCCCCTTGAATCATTCCAAATGACTCTTATGAACCAATTCTTTAAATGGAAAATTCTAAATGACTCTTGTGAACCAGTTATTTGAATATATCATTTCAAATGACCCTCTTGAATCATTCCAAATGACTCTCTTGAATCATTCCAAATGACTCTTATGAACCAATTCTTTCAATGGAAAATTCTAAATGACTCTTATGAACCAGTTATTTGAATATATCATTCCAAATGACTTTAATCAACAAGTTCTTTAATTTAAACATTCAAAATGACCCTTATTAACAATTAAAACTGTTATTTGATCAAATTAACTATTACAAATGACTTTTTTTTTTTTTTTTTTAACTGGTTCTTTCAATGATTCATTCCAAACGACTCACCAGTTATTGATTTGAATTAGTCTGACGAATCCTTCATTTAATGAACTCATGAAATCCATCAGAGCAATTACAGAATTTATTTAATTATATAAAGGCAACTATAACTAAACAATTGGTCGGTTTCCTAAAAATTGTAAACATTGTGACACTGAGGTGCTTTTAAAACATTGCTCTGTTTGATTGAACTTTATAACCATCCTGACATTGACTGGACCAATGAAGTGAATTTAGGGAGGGACTATCTGTGTTGACCAATAGGAGTGTTTGGGTCCTAATTCTTGTCTGGCTTGGAGATCATGAAATCTTCGCATAACTCTCCAGAGTTTCTTTCTGTTTGTCACTTACTCATCATTTTAGGGCCTTTATTTACTCGTATTTTTCACATCAGATCTTTCTTCTGCCCCCCAAAAAACAAACTCTTTCTATATCAATAACACTCACTCTAGTGTTGAATGATTTGTTCACACCTTGAGGAAATGCCCGCTGCCTCAGAATTAGTCTCTTAGAGATTTATGAAATATGCCTTTTAGAATTTCCGAAAATTGTTGTCTTCTGTCACCTGTGGCACTAGACGTGCTGTAAAAACACTGGCATTCGTCTGTAATCTAATTGTTGGCATTTTCATCTGATGGCTGTAATATTTCTCTCTTCTCAGGGTGGTATCGAGGGTATCGGTTGAGGAGAAAATCAAAGAAGGTCAGTTACTTTGTAGTTTTGACAAATGCTCCGCTTTAATGTTTTGCAAACTCATATTCTGCAGGTTTCAATCTGTGTTTTGTGTTTGTAAAACGTGGGAATGATGTCGCTTATATAATACATTTATGACATTTTTCTTCTATGTACAGGGAGTGTTTCCTGCTTGTTATATACATCTTAAGGAAGCCATGGTTGAAGGCAATGGGTCAGTATATTATTTATGTTTTCTTGTATATTTCAAATCTTTAAAAAATATATTTTTTATGGGGTGGCATTGGCTCAGGTGGTAGAGCGGGTCGGCTGCCAATCGCAGGGTTGGTGGTTCGATTCCTGGCCCACACGACTCCACATGCCGAAGTGTCCTTGGGCAAGACACTGAACCCCAGGTTGCTCCCAATGGCAGGCTAGCGCCTTGCATGGCAGCTCTGTCACCATTGGTGTGTGTGTGTGTGTGTGTGAACGGGTGAATGACACGCAGTGTAAAGCGCTTTGTAACCTCTAAGGTTAAAAAAAGCGCTATATAAGTGCATGTATTAAAAATACATGCAAATACAAGACTTCAATGAACATTTGTTAGTGAAGATGCAAATGAATTGTGCAAATCAAATAAAAATGTATAGAAACAGATTTTTTTAAAGAAACTTTACAGGCCATTTTTTAAACATTGTGTCTTAATGCTCTCTCAAGTTGATGATTTGGGTGTAATCAAACACCCTGCACTTGACACCTCTTCTTTTAAATTTCATACACATTAAATCACATACATTGGCTTTTCAAATTATTTGCTTTTTAGGAAGCTTATTGGCCACTTAAAAGGTAATTAATGTAATTATGATATTAACAATGTTATACAATACTTTATCAGCATATTTATCAATATTAATATTAAAACTTGATAGTAAATTTTTGCAAATTCTAATGCATGTTTAACATTAAGTTATATGCAACATGTACTAACGATGAACAATAATATTTTGATTAATGAACATTAACCAAGATTAATAAAAGTTAGTTCATGATACTTAATGCATTAAATAATGCCACCTTTTTGGAAAGTGTTACCCTCATTTTATATTATTATCAAAATTATCTCAATTTATATTGTACACTGCTGTTCACTTGACTGAAATGTTTCTCATAATCTTCATTTTTCATCTGAAGGTGTATGCTTAAAATATTTTACATTTGTTTTGTTGACAAAAATACAGTTGTACCAACATATTCATTTTAAATGGATTTAGACTGAATAATAAAGAAAAGTAGCCAATAAGTGCCATTTTTACTTCTACTGCTCACCCCTAATTCGAATATGTAATATATGACCTGGCCACTATGTAGGCAGCAAGGCAGCTAGCTAGGTTTTGGACAGAGGGTCTCTTCTTTTTACTTCATTTGTTGATCATGTTATTGTTCTGATTAGATTATCATATTTTGTTAATCTCTTGTCAGTGCCTGAGTTTAGCCTGCATTGCCTCCTAAATGCACAGTTTTGTTCTGTTCATCCTTCCCATAGACTGCTTTAGTAAAATTACTCCAAAAAGTGCTTCAACAGCCCAGTGCTGGCCTATTGAGAGTCTTTACACTTAAATTTAGTTTTTAAAGTGTGTTTCAATAATAAAATGCAGAAGAGTGAGTCTTGCTTTGTGTGTGAGTAATTGTAATCCTGATGGTAAGAGGCTCTGCTCAGATTTTCAAACAGCTGTTTTGATGAGTGATTGTGGTAATTAGTTTTCACTGATCTGATGGGATTTGAATGACGCTGTGAGCTCAGGAGTCTGAATTAAACACGAATTAGTGACAGAAAGTGAGATTGATTTTAATAGCCTGTTATTGCTCGCAAAAGTAATATACTTTTAAAACAAATTCTCTTTATTATTCTGTCCTTGGGTGAACTTATTCCTCTTTCTCTCTCGCTCTCTTTCTCCTTAGGCAAAAAGAGACTGTCATCCCTACCGAGCTGCCGTTGGTTCATGAGGTCACGACTACGTTGCGAGAATGGGCGTCAATATGGAGGGACCTCTATGTGGTCAGTCTGCATTATGACATCACAAATGTGACACACAGTCAGCATGATGACATAATAAACGTGACCTCACAGTCAGGGCTGGACTGGTAATCTGGCACACCGGGCATTTTCCCGGTGGGCCGACGCACTTTAATTTTACACACGATTTTACTGGCTATAACAGGGTCTTGATTTGGTGCTCTTCATCCACACCTCGATTGACCTGATTGTGTGGCATGGATCATTGTCCTGCTGGAATAACCAATCCTCAGAATTGGGGAACATAGTCAGAGCAGAAGGAAGCATTTTTTCTTCCAGGATAACCTTGTACATGGCTTGATTCATGCGTCCTTCACAAATACTAATCTGCCTGATTCTAGCCTTGTTGAAACACCTCCAAATAATCAACAACCTCCAACAAATTTCACAGTGGGTGACAGACACTGTGGCTTCAAGGCCTCTCCAGGTATCCGACTAACCATTAGAATGACCAGTTGTTGAGCAAATCTGAAAATTGGTCTCATCAGAGAAAATTACCTTACTCCAGTCCTCTATAGTCATATCCTTATGGTCTTTTGCGAACCTCAGCCTAGCTCTTTTTTGCTTCTCTTTGATGAAGGGCTTTTTTCTATTGCACGACTTAAGCCCTGCCACTAGGAGCCTATTTCGAACCATCCTCGCCATGCACTTCACCCCACCTGCCTGTTTGCCATTGTTTTTCTTTGTCACCCTACGGTTGTTGAGTGACATTCGAATGAGTTGGTGGTCATCCCGGTCAGTGGAGAGTCATTTGCTCTCTCTGCTGGTCTGTAGCTTTGTTGTCCCCAATGTCTGCTTCTTGACCTTGTTCTTATGAACTGCCATCTTTGACATTTTAAACACTCACTTTATCCCTCTGCCAGTAAAGCCAGAATTAAACCCTTCTTTTCCTCACCGAATACTTTTCAACTCTTTTGGCATGGTCAATAGTTCGTTTTTCCAGCTGGTCCTATTGCAAGAGGATAGTGATGACCTCTGCAGTGGTTTTTATACTTACTAAATATGATTTGGTTCAGGTAATCACCTAATCAGTACCTCATTCAAATAAATATATTACATTTTAGAGTGGTCTCTTATTTTTTTCCAGAGCTGTGTGTGTGTGTGTGTGTGTGTGTGTGTGTGTGTGTGTGTGTGTGTGTGTGTGTGTGTGTGTGTATATAATTTAATTCATATATTTTTATGTGGACCCTAGGAAAACTAGGGACCACTTTGTGGAAGCTAATGGAAATGTAATTAAAGAATCATTTAAGCTTTCATAATCGAATGTTATGTCTATGTTGTTGCAAAAACACTTTTGGGCTTAAGTATTGTTTTATTAAGGAATTTCACTGTTTGAGCACATTTTTGGAGAAACATTGCAGACATCAAAGACAATGACACTTTGTCATAAAAAAAAAAATGTGACATCACAATTCTTGATGCTTTACTTAATCCGTTGAGAAACATTGCAGAACATTGCAGTTTTCTATATTAAATCTGGTCCCTTTTTCCTCAAGTTTTCATATTCTGTTCCAAAAGAGTCTCATTGTCAGTTTGCAAGTGTGTAAGCACTTTGTAAGTGTACATGAAGGCAATATGACACTCCAGGCTCATTGTCTCCAGTAATTAAGAGCATCAAGCTTTTACACTGCAGTATGCGCTTGGACGACTTCATTAACACACATTGCAGGCATTTAAACAGACTTTTTCTATCCACAGGGCGACAAGCGTGAGATGTTTAACACAGTGCGGGACATGATCTATGACTTAATTGAATGGCGCTCTCAGATCCTGTCTGGCACACTCCCACAGGACGAGATGTCGGAACTCAAGCAGAAAGTCACCTCCAAGATGGACTATGGGAACAAGTATGCACACACACAATCAAACACATGCTGCTGACTCTTTAAAGGAATATTTATGACTGCGGTAACCTGGGTCATCATGCAACCATGCAGAACACCGTAACAACTGTATAGCAACATGCTAAAAAATACAAAAATAACATCTTAGCAACCTCATTGGAAAATCCTGACAACCATTTAGCTTAGTGCTAAAAAATGCTTTGGAATAACACCTTAGCAATCTTATAGGAAAACCCTGGCAACCATTTAGCTTAGTGCTAAAAAAATGCTCTAGAATAACCCCTTCGCAGCCTCATGGCAACACCCTGGAAACCATCCACAACACCCTTGCAACCATCTGGTTATGTGCTAAAAACCACTCGGAATATCTTAAAAACCTCATAGTAACGCCTTTGCAACCACCCACAACACCCTAGCAATTGTCTAGCAACATATTCCTGTAGCTGAACTGTTAGAACATGGTGCTTGCAACGCTAAGATCAGGGGTTCGATTCCCAATATGCATAGAATGAATGCACAGTAAGTTGTTTTGTATAAAAGCATCTGCCAGATGCGTAAATGTAACATGTTAGGAGCATAAAATGTAGCAAGCAATATGCCAGGGAACACTCCGAACACATTCGCAACCTTTCAGCAACACCCTAGAAACAATCCACAATACCCAACCAGCCCTTAGAACACCTTAGCAACCTCATAGCAATGCCCTGGAAACCACAAAAACACTCTAGCATCTATAATAGCTACATGCTAACAACACTCATAATACCTTCACAAGCTATTTGCAACACCCAAACAACCATCTAGAAGCATGCTAAAAAAACACTTCTAACATCTTAGCAACCTCAAAGCAACTCTCTGGTAACCACTCACAACCCTAGCAACCATCTAGCAACATGCTAAAAACACTCAGAAAATATTAGCAACCTCATAGCAACATGCTGGAAACTATTAAAACACCCTAGCACAATGATTGCAATTTTGCAAGGGCAAGCACTACAGAAAATGTACAAAAAACGTATTTGATGCAATTGCTGATTGATCAGTTGCAATTGTTTATTTTAATTATTGATCGATGTCTTTTAACTTTATTAAAGATAGTGTTAAAATACCTTCTATCCCAGTTTAATATGCATAGAAATCTAAGTTAGCCGTTTGTAGGTTGATTCTCCTTAAAAGTGTCAACTCTGTCAGCTCTGTTAGTTTGAGCATCCCAACCTCACACCCATTGATATTACATGGTAACTATATGTTTAACCGACCAACTGCTGAGTGTTTTTAGCTGACCCTTACTTCCTTTTACTACAGTTAACTCCTGTTAGTGGTTAAAGGAAGTGAGGACAGAGATGAGAATATTGAACTGAGTGAACATAAAGCCACTATTGTGCATCTGTAAAGACCCACATAAGGGTGAAACACACGTAGCTCTCAGTTCCTAATTCATGGCTGTCTCTCTACACTTGTGAAAGTGGTTTTGTTTTAATCTTTGGAGCCTTTTTTAAATGATCTTATTCTTTAGTATTTCTGACTTTTGTTCATACTTTGAATTCGTTATTTAAAAAAAAAACCTAACGCCAAGTGTAAATTTTCGGTGCGTAACATGTTCCACACAGTTTTTGCTACAGACACGAATGATACCTCAAATTGATCAGTTTCTTAGCAGTCAGACTTGCTGTGATTTTTACCTGGCTTGACAATAAAAAAGGAATGACAAAAGACTTGCATTAAATGTACACCCATTTTCAGTTTCTTCTCATCAAACAACCTTTACTCATCCCTTTCAGCATATTTGATTTTAAGGGTGTGTTCACACATGTCAGGTTTGGTTTAATTAAAACGAACTCTGGTGCGATCACTCTGTTAGGGTGGTTCATTTGAACAAGTGTGAACGCTGTCACCCGAACCTTGGTGCGCACCAAACAAGTGAACCGAGACTGCCTGGATAGTGGGTCTCGGTCCACTTACAAACGAACTCTGGTACGGTTCGATTGATATATGAACGCAACATGTACCAAAGACGTCTAAACGGACCAAAAACAGGAAGTAATTTGCCTAAAACTGACCTCAAGCATACCTGGTCCTCATCGTAGGAGCTGTTGCCCATTACAGTTCGGTACTGGCGTCAGCTGTCCCTGCAGCATATCTTCACTTGTGTGTTCAACGGAGGAATTCCTGACGTTGTTTTGACTATTTTACACATTTTATTAACTCTTCGTTTGTTCTCAGCTGGTAAAATACCACCATATATACATATATACATCCAACGAGTGCATTATGCCAGCATTGTTTTGGATGTTCGGGAAATACGCGTCATAAAAGCTGTCCAATCAGGTCGTGAATTTTCCCTGATGCCTTTGGTTTTGTATTGTTAGGTTTGGTGTTAAAAATGCCAGTGTGAAAACTAAACAAACCAGGAATAAATCTATCATTTACATATCAACTACAAGTGTGTTTTCACACACTGTTTTCCTCTCCAACGCTGTTTTTCTGTGTTTGGTAGGTATTTAGACTTGGATTTGGTAGTGAGAGATAAAGATGGGAATATTCTGGATCCGGACCTGACCAGCACTATCAATCTGTTCCGAGCACACGAAACTGCGTCCAAACAGATTGAAGCTCGCATCCAAGAGGAAAAGGTAAATCGTTGTCGTCGGTTTTCCAACAATATGACTGTGGTGTCAACAAAGACACCTTTTTCGGAGGTTTGTGGAAAATTAGTAGCCAATGATTTCTTACATGACTGGAACATTTGATTTTGATTGGTCAATCACAGCATCCTGTGGTCAGATATTTTTTAGTAGTGAACGCTTAATTTATAATTATACCGATTTCCTACATGGCTGGTTTCATACTGATTTCATGTCTATCATATCAGTCCGGGGTCGTCTTTATTGTAATTTAAAAAATAAATACATTTCACCTGCACATAAAGTCAACCACTGTAAATGCTACTATTAAAAAGTCCTTTTTATTGGGATTTAAAGCTTTTAAAATATTTATTAAAATGACAAATTCCCAAATGGTTTATATTTAAAAAAATGAATACAGCATTTTTATGTTTTTACAAAGTTTCGACAGAAGGAAATGTTAATAGCTCCTCCCTAAATGTAAAATAAACAAAGTTTTATTAATACAAATGTATAATCACGAATTATACGATTATAATAAATGTTATAAGCATATTTAAGATCAAGTGGTCTCTTTATTCCCACCTAATAAAAACATTAAATTCAAAGCAATATCCATTTCTTCGTTTATTTGGTGAGTAGCAGTGAAATAAGTTAAATAATATGCAGTCAGATACCGCTTATGGTAATATTTGTATTGGAAGTATTTCAGATATTGTCTGGCTGACTGTACATTTATCCTTTCCTTATTTTAATATTTGTTTGATGTTAGTACATTTTGAAGGCTGTGGCCTGACAGTACTCATATCTTCTCTTTGCAGTTATTTTCATGATCACTTATGTAACTTAATTAACTACTAAAACAAATATATCACATTTATATAGATATCTGGCTTCATTTGTTCAGCATGACCACTAAACCACACAAAAAAGTCCCTAATCACATCCCTAAAACACCATCAGTGACTTGTGAGAGATTCTGCAGGATAAGAGCGTGTGAGAATGAGCCACTACCCATCATGCAATCACACCTGAAACATATTGAAGTATTTAGGCTAACATCAGCATTTGGGTGAACTGTTTCTTTAAGATTAAAGAACAGTAACATCATTGTTCTCTTCCAAGGTAACCTCACCCAGATGGCCACTGTCCCGCTGTGTCTCTGCCGATTGTATATGTGATATAAATTGTTTGGGACTGACTGTGACTTATGCCTGCATAATTTGTCTGGCTGATTTTAAGTCTCAAAACGTGATGAATTTTGTGCTTTGATGCATTGCCATGGATGTATTTCAATTTTTCAGTCTCAGAAGCAGAACTTGGATTTGAGCAGGCAGGCGAAGTTTGCCTCGACACCCTCCTTTGCTCTGTTCGTCACGCTCAAGAACGTTGTATGTAAAATTGGAGAAGACGCAGAAGTGCTGATGTCACTATACGACCCGATTGAGTCCAAATTTATCAGGTGTGTACACACACTGGAACATGAAGTCATGCCAACCCTAAACACATGACGTCTGCTATAGCTTTCTCCTTTGTGTAGGGATTCAAGATTTATTATTATTGTAATTACTAATTCATAAATGAATACTATTAATAATCAAATAATTATATAATTTATTATATATTTTTTAGATTTTTGTTGTTGTTCTATATTAGTACATTTAATTATTTTTACATAATTTTTTTATAAATATTACATTTATTATTTAAAATAATGTAGCATTTAAATTTTTGTATATTAAATGTTTTGACATTTTTGCATAAATTCAACAGAACATAACAATAAAAAAAAAAATACACCGCTCCTCCCAAAATATTAAGAAATTAAAATATAAATATACAACACATCTACTTATTCATGCAATTAATCAGCCAATCATATTGCAGCAGTGTAATGTATAAAATCATGCAGAAACGTGTCAAGAGCTTCAGTTAATGTTCACATCAACCATCAGAATGGGGAAAAATGTGGACTCAGTGATTTGGAGAGTGTCATGATTGTTGGTGCCAGACGGGCTGGTTTGAGCATATCTGCAACTGCTGATCTCCTTGAATTTTCATGCACAACAGTCTCTAGAGTCTACTCAGAATGGTGCCAAAAACAAAAAAAACGTCCCGTGAGGGGCAGTTCTGCTGATGGAAACTCCTTGTTAATGAGAGAGGTCGAGGGAGAATGGCCAGACTGGTTTGAGCTGACAAAGTCTACGGTAACTCAGATAACCGCTCTGTACAATTGTGGTGAGCAGAATAGCATCTCAGAGTGCACAACATGTTGAACCTTGAGGCGGATGAGCTACAACAGCAGATGACCATGTTGGGTTCCACTTCTGTCAGTCAAGAACAGAAAACTGAGGCTGCAGAGGGCCTACCGTTTGTCTAACTCCAGATTTGTCAGACCAGCCAGTGTTTTTCCAATCGTCTACTGTCTTGTTTTGGTGAGCCTTTGACCTCTGCAGCCTGTTTTCTGTTCTAAGCTGACAGTAGTGATACCTGGAAGGATCTGCTACTGTAGCCCATCCGCCACAATGTTTGATGTGTTGTGTGTTCAGAAATGCTTTTCAGCATAGAACTGTTCTATGTCCCTGTCTCCTCCCTGTCAGCTTGGACCAGTCTGGCCATTCTCCTCTGACCGCTCTCATCAACAAGGCTTTTTTGTCCACAGAACTGGTGCTAGCTGGATGTTTTTTTTATATTTTTGCATGGATTCCACAGAAAATAGCAAGGAAATAAATACACATCCCCTCCCAAAACATACAGGATATATTAAGACACAAGCATAATGATATATTGTAAAAGTATAATGCATTTTATAAGTGTGTTTAAAATGTATAAAATTCTAATTACATATTGCACATATTTAAGTTACAAGCATAGCAATATTAATAACACAAAGAAAATTCTCTTTCTCGTATTTATAATCTCTAACCATGATCTTTTTTTATCATTCTCACAGTGAAAACTATCTTGTGCGCTGGTCCAGCGCCGGTTTGGCGAAAGACATCGATCAACTTCATAACCTGCGTGCTGTTTTCACCGTACGTATAATGCTCTTTAGTTATTTGATTTTGTTTGACACTTTTACCACTTTTTATTCTTCTGGAAAGTAGAGATTGATCCTGTAAGATTCAGGAGACATGTAAAGGGCCGGATTCAAACCTACATCACTCACAGGAGCACCACGTCTCATTGGCTGTTGCTTTATAAATCCTAGTGAGTCTTCGTAGACAGTTGCCTTCTAAAGCATACAGATTCACTGATGCATTGCTTTATTGCCGGCTAACTCCTGCTGTCCTCAAACTTGGTCTTGTAAATGATTTGGTCACGGCTTGATTCTGTGCCTGTCTCTCGATTTGTTCCTTAATAAGTAATCACTGTAATATTGGGTGACACTTTAATTCGTGTTCATCAGTCGTGTTGTAGAATTTGTAATTAAAGTATTGTAGAAAAAGGCATCATCATTAAAGCTATAAAGGATAATGAGCTGACAGTCTTTAGTGGAGCTTGTATGATGTTCTCTGGTGAGACTGTCTGGCTTGTTTTTTATCAGATATTTTGTGTGTGTTGGCATATATGCGTTTGTGTGTACATGTACTTTGTTATATACACTCACCTAAAGGATTATTAGGAACACCTGTTCAGTTTCTCATTAATGCAATTATCTAATCAACCAATCACATGGCAGTTGCTTCAATGCATTTAGGGGTGTGGTCCTGGTCAAGACAATCTCCTGAACTCCAAACTGAATGTCAGAATGGGAAAGAAAGGTGATTTAAGCAATTTTGAGCGTGGCATGGTTGTTGGTGCCAGATGGGCCGGTCTGAGTATTTCACAATCTGCTCAGTTACTGGGATTTTCACGCACAACCATTTCTAGGGTTTACAAAGAATGGTGTGAAAAGGGGAAAAACATCCAGTATGCGGCAGTCCTGTGGGCGAAAGTGCCTTGTTGATGCTAGAGGTCAGAGGAGAATGGGCCGACTGATTCAAGCTGATAGAAGAGCAACTTTGACTGAAATAACCACTCGTTACAACCGAGGTATGCAGCAAAGCATTTGTGAAGCCACAACACGCACAACCTTGAGGCGGGTGGGCTACTACAGCAGAAGACCCCCCCGGGTACCACTCATCTCCACTACAAATAGGAAAAAGAGGCTACAATTTGCAAGAGCTCACCAAAATTGGACAGTTGAAGACTGGAAAAATGTTGCCTGGTCTGATGAGTCTCGATTTCTGTTGAGACATTCAGATGGTAGAGTCAGAATTTGGCGTAAACAGAATGCGAACATGGATCCATCATGCCTTGTTACCACTGTGCAGGCTGGTGGTGGTGGTGTAATGGTGTGGGGGATGTTTTCTTGGCACACTTTAGGCCCCTTAGTGCCAATTGGGCATCGTTTAAATGCCACGGCCTACCTGAGCATTGTTTCTGACCATGTCCATCCCTTTATGGCCACCATGTACCCATCCTCTGATGGCTACTTCCAGCAGGATAATGCACCATGTCACAAAGCTCGAATCATTTCAAATTGGTTTCTTGAACATGACAATGAGTTCACTGTACTAAAATGGCCCCCACAGTCACCAGATCTCAACCCAATAGAGCATCTTTGGGATGTGGTGGAACGGGAGCTTCGTGCCCTGGATGTGCATCCCACAAATCTCCATCAACTGCAAGATGCTATCCTATCAATATGGGCCAACATTTCTAAAGAATGCTTTCAGCACCTTGTTGAATCAATGCCACGTAGAATTAAGGCAGTTCTGAAGGCGAAAGGGGGTCAAACACAGTATTAGTATGGTGTTCCTAATAATCCTTTAGGTGAGTGTATAACATGAAATAATTTAGTGCTTGTTTTTTAACACTTTCAAGGATATTTTGTTCTATAATTTTTGTGCATTTTTAAATACATTATTGTTGTGTGATTGCAATCTATATATGGTGAGTACAGGTAACGTGGGACACTTAATGATAAACCATTATGTGTATATTATTCAGTTCTACAGTCAGCAACTGTTATGGGATGACTGATGTTGCTGTTTGGATCATATTTTAATAACAATGCAAATGACACATTTTAAGAAAGCGTTTCCAGTGCCAGTATTTACTTTATTAGTTTGTGATCATGAGTAGGTGACACATACCCTTTTTTACCTTTTTTTTTTTTTTTTTTTTATAAACATCGGTTTTAGGTTAAAATGTCTAAGAATGTTTTTTCTAAGAATGTCTAAGAATTTTGACTCTGTAATAATATAATTTAATTGTATGGAGAAAAAAGATGCAATGAAAGTGAATGGTGACTGAGGCAAACAAACTGCCTAACATCTCCTTTTGTTTTCTACAAAACTATCCATTTATGAATAACTGCAATCTTAACGTCCTTAGGCTCCTGCGTGACTGCTGTGTGCTTATCCCATTCCCCTTTTTGACTAGTTGCCCCTAAGAAACATAAAAAAACCCAAAAAACTAAAATTCAGATTTAAAAATGTATGTGGACCGTTAGATGTGAGAGTGAGTTGTTTATTCATGTTTTTGAGATCCATCATCCAATCACTGCGACTGCCATATTAAAATAAAATTATTCATTATAAATTATACATGATCAATTCTGAATCTATGATCCAAACATAATTTGCAGTCTGAAACTGAACTTTTGATCTGATTTTAGGACTGAATGGTAAATGGTCTGCACTTATATAGCGCCTTTTTAACCTAAGCAGTATTCAAAGCGCTTTACACTGTGACTCATTCACCCATTCACACACACATTCATACACGCATACACACACACTCACACACACCAATGACGGCAGAGGTGACCATGCAAGGTGCTAGCCTGCCATTGGGAGCAACTTGGGAGCAACAGTATCTTGCCCAACGACACTTCGGCACGTGGAGTCGTGTGGGCCGTGAATCGAACCGCCAACCCTGCAATTAGTGTCTGACGCGCTCTACCACCTGAGCCACAGCCGCTCCTCTGAATGCACTTAGGTGCATAGGAAAGATATAGGATGCTGCCTTGCTCCCTTTTTAGTGAATGACTTAACCTCCAGTGTGCTTTCTGTCTGCACTGGTCTCAGAACAGTTTGAAATGTACCTTATTTTCATCCTAACTCAGTATAAATCCTCTGAAAGCAACATTTTTCCGCTTTTGGATGCATACATTAAATCTTAATGTGATAATGCACAGTGAATATAGGAGGTTTTAACTGACACTGAGCATACAGTCCACGAATGTGGTCATTGCTTTTAACAACATGCCGTTTCGTGATAAATCGCTCAAATAAAAAAAAAAAATGACATATTGGATGGAAACCTGACTCAAACAGGTTTCAATGTAAAAACTTAATAAGGTTTCATACCAGATGTAGTTTTGTTGCCATTTCAACCAAACACACACTCCTCTGCTATCACCACCCTGTTGTTTGGTCACATGACCCCATGTGTCGATAGTTTAACTGAAAGAACAGAGTTTCCTGAACTGTGATCAGTCGTTTTAAATCAAATGAAATTATGCGTTGCATATAGCGAAGCCAAAATACAACGTCCACGCATGTGGACACGGAGTCGCTCGAGGTTAATGTTTATTATAGGATTAGCAAAATGCAGCGTAAAATATATTTTGATGGAGTACAGCACAAACGTCCACAAGTATTTAATTCCAACTACTCTTATAGAATGTCTATATTGTTGTGTGTGTGTGTGTGTGTGTGTGTGTGTGTGTGTGTGTGTGTGTGTGTGTATATGAACACTTGTTTGTGCATGGATATGTACATGTTTGTGCATGGATATTTGTTTGCAGAGATCTGCACCCACACATAAGAGCTATTCTCATCTAATTATGGTAATTTCTTTAATGGCCACAAGTCTGGTGAGGGTCAGAAATAATTAATCCTTCACACTGACACAATACTAACAATTCCTCTGTGTACTCCGTGTAAAGTGACCCAATCTATGAATCAAACACTCCCTTCCTGGCTAAACTAACGAGTTTGAGTTTAACTAGCTGGTCGTAGGCCATCACACCTGATACAAGGCCACCACTTTTGAATCCACTGTTGCAAGACGTGTCGAATTCATAGTGCTTGAGATCTTAAAATGACAGTGGGGTCCATGTTAGTACATAATGTGCAAACCTAGTTTGTTTCAGAAGTGAGACGTCTAAATTATGCTTCCTTCTAAGGTACCTAGTTTTGGCAAAATTCTAAGGCAGCATCACATTTATCTTTTTCAGAGAAGCCAATTCCAGAAAATAACACCATGAACTCAGTGAAAAAAATAAATGTTTTTATTTTTGACTATAAATAAACGTGCATATTATTTCAAACTGAAAAGTATCAATAAAATACTTTATTGTAATTAAAAGTTTGGATGCACCGATGTATCGGCCAACGAGATTTAAAATGTAAATCTATTGACGCATCGTCATATGCATGAATGCAGATATGAAAAAGCAACGGTTTATTTATTAGTTTATAACGAATTGTTGCTTTGTGTAAAGTTTATAAACATCTTTTGTTATATAAAGAAAAAACAACCAAATTAAATCAAAAGAAGGAATGCATTTCTAATGCATAATATGAATTGAGATCTTGGTAACCCTTTCTATGTAACCATTTTTATAATGCATTGTAAAGGCATTAGACCTATAAATGCATTACACTGAATTCATGTCGCATAATACACTATAATAAGTTATAACTTATAAATAATTATAACAATACTTGTCCTTCTCCTATTCATAGTTATAATTTAGAGTATAATGCATTATATCTCGAGCAGCATCCAATTTTGTGTGGTAGTGTAGTGGTCTAAGCACATAACTGGTAATCTGGTAATCAGAAGGTTGCTGGTTCGAGCCTCACAGCCACCACCATTGTGTCCTTGAGCAAGGCACTTAACTCCAGGTTGCTCCGGGGGGGATTGTCCCTGTAATAAGTGCTCTGTAAGTCCTTTTGGATAAAAGCGTCTGCCAAATGCATAAATGTAAATGTAATTCTGGGGCGGCTGTGGCTCAGATGGTAGAGCGTGTCGGCTACCAATCGCAGGGTTGGTGGTTCGAATCCCGGCCCACATGGCTCCACATGCTGAAGTGTCCTTGGGCAAGACACTGAACCCCAAGTTGCTCCCAATGCCAGGCTAGCGCCTTACATAGCAGCTCTGCCGCCATTGGTATGTGAATGTGAGTGTGAATGGGTGATTGGGACACAGTGTAAAGCGCTTTGGTAACCTCTAAGGTTAATAAAAAAGCGCTACATAAGTGCAGACCATTTACCATTTAAATGTAATTTTAATGCGCAGAAGTTAATAGTTAGTAGTATAAGTGCAGGATAGTGTAAACGGTCAAAAAGCTTCTTGACGTGATCATAGCATTAGTAGTTTTTGCCTGCTTTAAGTTACAAAAGCAATATATTCTTATAAACAGCCATTATATAAACTTGCATAAAATGCATTACAAGTCAAACTTCTGTAATACCAAATAAGATGCACAAACATTAAAGTTTATTGACTAGAGTCCAGTATATAATCAGTTTTTATTTATTTATTTTTTATTCTTGGTTGTGCTTACATGATCTCATTCATTTTTGTTTTTAATTTAGGGATACAATTTGAAACATTTACAATCCATTTTAATTATACATGAAAATGCCACTATATTTGCAAGGTATTCAAGACATTTTATTGCGATTAAACATATTTAAGTAAATAATTTACCAGTAAACACTTTAGCTTTTGCAGCCATTCTGAAACTAAAACTAAACGGAATATAGAAAACAATTATTTATATGTATATAATTAAACTAACCGACAATGTGAGAAAAATGGCAAAAACTGAACTAGGTTGGAATGACACATTGAATATATAATAGAAACAGAATAAAAAATAAATAACTATAATAAACCTGGTGTGCAGAGTTGCAGCCTGTTTAGAGCTTTCACAATTATGTTGGTCAGTGGTGATTAGCAATGCTGCCTTAGAAGCTTGCTGCCTTTGTAGAAACCGAGGCAGCTCTCCAGGTTTTGAAACGGATATCATGCAGTTGTTTATTTGTGGGTGTGTGTGTTTCTTTGTAGGATCTGGGCAGTGAGGATCTGAAGAGGGAGAAAATCAGTTTTGTTTGTCAGATCGTTCGAGTGGGCAGAATGGAACTCCGAGATAACAACACCAAAAAATTAACGTCTGGCCTCCGCAGGCCCTTCGGCGTGGCAGGTAGTCCTCCATTTCTGTCTTCTTGCACACACTCAATGCACATCTGGACTTCCTTTACATAAATGAACCTATGGTAACCATAGTGTCTGCCAAAATACCATAAATGTATTGCTACAATTGTAAAATCATAAATGATCACAGAATCGCCTTCAAAAATTAAAGAGAGCTTTCAGAGTCATTGCCATTTTGTTTTTTTTAAGGTAGTGGTGGCTAATAGTGTTATCACTGTTTTCATTTACATTTACATTTATGCATTTGGCAGACGCTTTTATCCAAAGCGACTTACAGTGCAATTATTACAGGGACAATCCCCCCCGGAACAACCTGGTGAATTTATTGGTGAATATTAACTAGAGATGGGGATATAAAGTATTTTGTAGTTGAGTACTCTAACACACACACACACACACACACACACACACACACACACACACACACACACACACACACACACACACACACAAAAGTAATCCAGTACTTGAATTTTAGAATTTAATTTTAACCTTCAATCTTTGAACCTGTTTTTCATATGTATATACACTGGCAGCCAAAAGTTTGGATTAATGTACAGATTTTGCTGTTTCAGATGGAAATTTTTACTTTAATACACCAAAGTGGCATTCAACTGATCACAATGTGGTGTTGGGACATTACTGATGTAAAAAAACTCATTTTTGATAAAATCTAGACTCACCATTTCCAGCAGCATCACTCCATCACCTGATCCTTGAGTAATCATGCTAAATTGCTAATTGGGTACTAGAAAATCTCTTGCCATTATATCAAACACAGTTTAAAGGTATTTCATTAAATTAATATGAACATTGTCTTTGTGTTTGTTTTTGAGTTGCCACAGTATGCAATAATCTGGCATGTCTTAAGGTCAATATTAGTTAAAAAATGGCAAGAAATAAACTGATTTCTCTAGAAATCATCAGTCAATCATTGTTTTGAGGAATGAAGGCTATATAATGCTAGAAATGGCCAAACAACTGAAGATTTCATATAAAGGTGTACACAGCATTCTTCAAAGACAGAACAACTGTCTCTAACAAGGACAGAAAGAGACGTGGAAGGCCAGATGTACAACTAAACAAGAGGATAAGTACATCAGAGTCTCTAGTTTGAGAAATAGACGCCTCACATGTCCTCCGCTGACAGCTTCATTGAATTCTACCCGCTCAAAACCAGTTTCATGTACAACAGTAAAGAGAAGACTCAGGAGGACTTATGGGAAGAATTACAAATAAAAAGCCACTTTTGAAACATAAAAACAAAAAAGAAAATGTTAGCGTGGGCAAAGAAACACAGACATTGGACAACAGATAATTGGAAAAGAGTGTTACGGATCTTAACCCCATTGAGCTTTTGTGGGATCAGCTAAACTGTAAGGTGCGTGAGAAGTGCCCGACAAGACAGACACATCTATGGCAAGTGCTACAGGAAGTGTGGGGTGAAAGGTCACCGGAGTATCTGGACAAACTGACAGCTAGAATGCCAAAGATCTCCAAAGCTGTCATTGCTGCACATGGAGGATTTTTTGTTGAGAACTCTTTGAAGTAGTTTAAGGAGTTCTGATTTTTTTTTTTTGCAAATTGTAATAGTAATTTTCACATTATTAATGTCCTGACTATATATATTGTGATCAGTTAAATGCCACTTTGGTGAATAAATGTTCAAATTTATTTCCAAACTTTTGGCCACCAGTATATATATATATAAACAAAATGGCACTATGCATAAACAACATCTCTAAAAATATATAAAAAATATATATATTTCTCTCACACAGAAAAACACATTCAACGTCTTCTGAAGTGACATGATTACTTAAAATAGTGACAATGTTCTTCTTGGGTGAACTATTCCTTTAACAGCATTATGCATACACAGCGCCAACCAATACATTGAGTTGTAACGGCAAGATTAAGGCGAGAGAAGCAGTTTCATTGTTGCCAACGGCATGCAAAGTCACAAAGGATAATCAAATTGCAATATTCGATTCGTGTTTTATACCAGTCGGATATTTAAAGCTGCACAAGTACTCGATTCATCGATTATGCGTGCACATCCCTAAGATTAGCCACTTCTGAATCTCTCTGATGCACGTGCCATCTGCGGTTCAAGCCAAAATATAAGTGAGAATATAAATATAAGTCCGCTCCATGTTCACTTTAAGTTCATGTTTGTATAATTAGCGTTGTGACAGATTTAGCAATTGCATAAATAAGCAATGCAACACAATATAATTATTTTATTTTATTTTTTAAAAGAAGAACAATCCAAGGCACTCACGTGGAATGAATTTAAAAAGCCTTTATTTAACCAGGATGATTCATTTACATTTACATTTATGCATTTAGCAGACGCTTTTATCCAAAGCGACTTACAGTGCAATTATTACTGGGACAATCCCCCCCGGAACAACCTGGAGTTAAGTGCCTTGCTGAAGGACACAATGGTGGTGGCCATGGGGCTCGAACCAATGACCTTCTGATTAACAGCCCTGTGTTTTAGCCACTACGCCACCCTTTTTTTTACCCCTTTTTCCAATGAGCACCAGTGGCTATACTTTTTGTTTTTGCACACCTCATTTTCATCTCTTTTTTTGCTTATAATAGAATTAATATTACATTAAATTTGAAAAAAATAGAGACATATTTGGAAATATATAAAATATTATGTTTTCTTAATTTTTCAGCAAAATGTTTAAAGCCTTAAAGGATATCCCCTTTGTATTAAATGATTCCAGGTTAAATAAGAATAGTTGACTTCTTAAGGTGTTTACTAAGCACACACACTTTAAGAAGTATGACAATTTATATGGCACACGCCATAATCGTGAGAAGCCCCGAAACTGACAATTAAATGGTCAATCACAGTTACCTAAATGCCAATTAATCTTTAGACAAATTTCTTAATTGTGACAGCCATAATTCCTGATGAATTATATAAAGTCCCATACTGCATTTGTTTTTCTTATTGAATATCCTGTTTTACTCTTAAATTCCTTAAAGTTTGAAATTATATATGAAACATGCCATTTTATGTTTTCTAAAAATACTGTCTTGTTGCTTTTATTCTGTTGTTGTTTGCAAGAACAGTTCTGCTGTTGTAATCTTTATTCTTTAGTCTGAATAAAATAAAATCAGTTTTCCTGTTCTGAATAAAAAAAGATGAGAATGAGAGGAGACATGCAGCCTTTGGTTTCCATATCAAACACTTTTTGAAAGTGGGAATGCATTTCTGTCTCCGTCATCACTCGGTCTCTCGCATGCTATACGTCAGTTAGCACGGGCTGTATATGGGTCAGGCAGGTAGAGGCAGGATCTGTATGTGGAATGTCACTTTTAATTTATCACATTCAGAGACGAGTCAACACTTCCATTATGGCTCATCAGTTTCCTGTTGGCTGCTGCAAAGCCAATCTCACCCTGAACACTGCAGCGCTCAAGCCGAAATGACCACTTAAAGTGGATGTTTATGTGTTCAGTCAGTAATAGCAAGCCGTTGACAGCTTATCTATAACCTTTGGGCTGCTCGCACCTTATAAACCACAAAGTGGAATTTGCTGTTGTGTTTTACAGTGGTGTGTCTTTACAGAGGTCTACGGTAATGTTTGAAACTCTTTAAATGTCAATCTCATGAAGAAATACTGTATCAAAGTTCACTCCCAAAATCAAATGTAGATTTTCCATAAAGAAAATGAAAGCTATTTTGGACCATTGTGATTTATGTTTTATATTTTGCATTGTGACACTATTTTTATTTTATTTATTTAGCATTATTTGACATTTTTGGGGTCTAGGGACAATTTGAAAAAAAAAAAAAAAAATATATATATATATATATATATATATATATATATATATATATATATATATATATACACTCACCTAAAGGATTATTAGGAACATCATACTAATACTGTGTTTGACCCCCTTTCAGCCTTCAGAACTGCCTTAAATCTACGTGGCATTGATTCAACAAGGTGCTGAAAGCATTCTTTAGAAATGTTGGCCCATATTGATAGGATAGCATCTTGCAGTTGATGGAGATTTGTGGGATGCACATCCAGGGCACGAAGCTCCCGTTCCATCACATCCCAAAGATGCTCTATTGGGTTGAGATCTGGTGACTGTGGGGGCTATTTTAGTACAGTGAACTCATTGTCTTGTTCAAGAAACCAATTTGAAATGATTCGAGCTTTGTGACATGGTGCATTATCCTGCTGGAATTAGCCATCAGAGGATGGGTACATGGTGGCCATAAAGGGATGGACATGGTCAGAAACAATGCTCAGGTAGGCCGTGGCATTTAAACGATGCCCAATTGGCACTAAGGGGCCTAAAGTGTGCCAAGAAAACATCCCCACACCATTACACCACCACCACCAGCCTGCACAGTGGTAACAAGGCATGATGGATCCATGTTCTCATTCTGTTTACGCCAAATTCTGACTCTACCATCTGAATGTCTCAACAGAAATCGAGACTCATCAGACCAGGCAACATTTTTCCAGTCTTCAACGGTCCAATTTTGGTGAGCTCTTGCAAATTGTAGCGTCTTTCCTATTTGTAGTGGTGATGAGTGGTACCTGGTGGGGTCTTCTGCTGTTGTAGCCCATCCGCCTCAAGGTTGTGCGTGTTGTGGCTCCACAAATGCTTTGCTGCATACCTCGGTTGTAACGAGTGGTTATTTCAGTCAAAGTTGCTCTTCTATCAGCTTGAATCAGTCGGCCCATTCTCCTCTGACCTCTAGCATCAACAAGGCATTTTCAGCCCACAGGACTGCCGCATACTGGATGTTTTCCCTTTTCACACCATTCTTTGTAAACCCTAGAAATGGTTGTGCGTGAAAATCCCAGTAACTGAGCAGATTGTGAAATACTCAGACCGGCCCGTCTGGCACCAACAACCATGCCACGCTCAAAATTGCTTAAATCACCTTTCTTTCCCATTCTGACATTCAGTTTGGAGTTCAGGAGATTGTCTTGACCAGGACCACACCCCTAAATGCATTGAAGCAACTGCCATGTGATTGGTTGATTTAGATAATTGCATTAATGAGAAATTGAACAGGTGTTCCTAATAATCCTTTAGGTGAGTGTGTAATATATATATATATATAATTTTTTTTAGGGCAGTCAAAGTTAACTTTTATTAAATTAAATGTTTAATGTGTTAATTTTATAGATTTTGATAATTCATTTGTACAGTGCATTCTGAAAGTATTCAGACCCCTTCATATTTTTCCACTTTTTATTATGTTGCAGCCTTATACTAAACAATCCACATCCCATAATGACAAAGCAAAAACCAGATGTTTGATAACTTTGCAAATTTATTAAAAAAGTTAAACTGAATTATCACATTGACAAAAGTATTCAGACCCATAACTCAGTACTTAGTTGAAGCACCTTTGGCAGCGATTACAGCCTCAAGTCTTTTTGGGGTTTGATGCGACAAGCTTTGCACACCTGGATTTGGGGATTTTCTATCAATCTTCTCTGCAGATCATCTCAAGCTCTGTCAGGTTATTTGGGGACCGTCGGTGGACAGTCATTTTCAGGTCTCTCCATAAGCTCAAGTCTGAGCTCTGGCTGGGCCACTCAAGGACATTGACAGAGTTGTCCCAAAGCCACTCTTGCGTTGTCATGGCTGTGTGCTCCGGATCATTGTCCTGTTGGAAGGTGAACCTCTGGCCCAGTATGAGGTCCTAAGCTCTCTGGACCAGGTTTTCATTAAGGATGTCTGTGTATTTTGCTTAGTTCTGCTTTCCTTCAACCCTGACCAGTCCCCCAGTCCCTGCTGCTGAAAAACACACCCACAGCATGATGACACCACCACCGTGCTTCACCGTTGGGATGGCATTGTGCGGGTGAGTAGCGGTGCCTGGTTTCCTCCAGATGTGACGCTTGGAATTGAGGCCAAACAGTTCAATCTTTGTTTCATCAGACCAGATAATCTTGTTTCTCACAGTCTGAAAGTACTTAAGGTGCTTTTTTACATGTCTTGCACTGAGGAGAGGCTTCCCTCTGGCCACTCTGCCATTAAGCCCAGTTCAGTGGAGTGTTGCAGTGATGGTTGTCCTTCTGCAAGATTCTCCCATCCCCACACATGATCTCTGGAGCTCAACAAGACTGACCATCGGGGTCTTGGCCACCTCGGCCCTTCTCCTTGGTTTAGCCTTGTGGCCAGCTCTAGGAAGAGTCTTAGTTGTTCCAAACTATTTCCATTTAAGAAATATGGAGGCCACTGTGCTCTTGGGAACTTTTAATGCAGCCACATTTCTTTTGTAGCCTTCCCCAGACCTGTGCCTCCACATAATCCTGTCTCTGAGCTCAGCAGGCAGTTCCTTTCACCTCATATCTTGGTTTTTGCTCTGATATGCATTTTCAGCTGTGGAATCCAATCAAAGTGTAGAAACATCTCAGAGATGATGTAGAGAAATGGGATACACCTGAGCTAAATTTCAAGTGTCATAGCAAAGGGTCTGAATACTTAGGTCAATGTAATATTTTGCAAGTTATCAAATATCAGGTTAACACATGTGATTAATTAAAAAAGCAGAATTATAATTTTTTTTTGTCTTCAAGCGCTTTTCTTGTGGAGTTCAAAGCAGCGCTTGACGTGGATCATAAACGTTGCATCACGATTGCTGTAACAAAGCGGAAAGCCACAGTCTGCTGGCGTTTAATGAATATTTTGGAGGATAAGAGTGAAAGAGATTTAATTTTCAGTGCAATGAATATGTAACCTATGTGGGGACTATTTCTTTCAATTAGTCAAACTTCCACTTAGACTTATGGCAGCGTTTCCCAGCCGCTGTGCCGCGGCACTCTAGCAACTGCAAGATTTTTTCCTCTCTTCCAAATGCATCTTTTCAATGTTTATTGTGAACACCTCCCACTTTTTTACGTGGTAAACTCATGAAATCGCCCCTCTGTGACGCTTTCTGCAACTCTTGTCATGTGGAGGGCGATGCGGCGTTTGGCGCTTGGTTCAGCCTCCAGAACCAAATTAAAACTGCCACGAGAAGTCGTCTGTCCGAGGCAAAGATGCAAAATCTAATGACAGATGCCTCCGCATCAGTCTCCCTTGATGCGTCTGATTACGCACAGGCGAGTTTAAATCGATGCGGACCAGGAGGAAGGTTTGAGTTGTCATTTGAGTTCTGTTTTGTTAATATTTTAATCTTTTTAGTTTTTTGTAACATTGCGTTGTTCATATGTCGTGTTTTAGTGCCTTCCACTGTCACATTCATCTACTTTGTGTCTCTGTTGTTCATCTGTTCTCTTCATAAATAAATAAATGCATAATTTGCTATTTGCTCATCCTGTGAGTTCATGATTAAACTGAAAATGGGAATGAAAATAAAAGCTATTAAATGTCTTATTTTCATTAAAATATGAAAGTTAATATGACTGTTAATAATAGATTATGACGGAATTTTTATGACCCCGTCCGTCAAAATGACAGACGATGAGATAGTGTCAAACATTACAAGTAAACACGCTACTAAGACGGACAGAAAACATGGACAAGTTCTTAAAAAGGTTGATGGTTAGCCTGTGTGGGTTAGTGGTGTGCCATTTGACATTTTTTAGTTGTTGGGTTGGGAAACACTGACTTAGGTAAAAAAAGTTACTTGAATTGGTGCTATTTTAGTGCATTACTATCTTTTATAACCATTTTCCAAAACAAAGCCTTCCACAAAATACAAGTTTATGTTCCTAAAGTTCCTAAATCAGTTTATTCATTCCATCTTTTGATTTCGGTCCAAAATATGAGCCAGACATTAAATTTTTGTGAGATTCACACGAGGGGTTGCTTTCCCTGGCAAAATGTTTCAGAAATGATGCTCTTCTCATTCTCTCTGCAGTAATGGACGTTACGGATATCATCACTGGCAAAGTGGATGATGAAGACAAGCAACACTTCATTCCATTCCAACCGTGAGTATGACTTCATGACAGAATGAACACAAAAGCCTTTCTGAAGGTGAACACATCATTACATTGGCTGTTTTAAAACCTAGTTAGCCACCTACTTGGACAAGATTTATGGTTTAAAATTTAAACTTATCAAAAATGCTGCCTAGGTAGGTAGCTCACTAGGTTTTGATACAGAGCAAATGAGACCGCAACTATCTAAGCTCAAATGGACCTACAATTATACAATTCAACCTAGTTTTTTTGTTGAATATGTATTAATTATTTTATTAAATTTGTTACATTTACAGGATAATGATAAAGCCACATGTTCTTCAGGACATAAGCACTTGTCTGTAGACTCTAGTGAGATTTCTAAGACTTGACACCTGATTAACTTCAGGGTCCGTTCTGCTCCCTGGTGACTTGATTAAGCTCATTAACTCCCGTCACCCTCAGAGCAGAGAGAGCTTTCGTAACCTGCCACTTTTAATATCTCATGCTATTTATAATTCCTGTAGAAATACTGATTTGAATCCACAGAATGCTTATGAAATAGATTTTAATGTTTTTTATTCGCACGCGGGAATCCTTCAGTTTGTGTGTTGTTTCATATTCAAACCATCTTGTCCATTGGCGTTCAAGTTTGTGCATTTGTGTCTATGTTCTTTTCTCTGATATCTGCTGGCATTTCAATGATGTGTGCATTTGTTCTATGGAAAAATCACTACACAAGCTCATACTTCTTTACTCACTCACTCACTCACTCACTCACTCACTCTCAAAGTGCAAAGTGTAGGTCATTTAACATTTTTAGGGAGGTCTGTGTTTTTTTTTAGCAGCATGTGTGTGATGAGCTCTGTTCCAAAACCTAGTGAGCTGCCTTGCTGTCTACAAAGGCATCTACTTTCTAAAGGGCCATATAAGCTGAATTTGCTAAAAGTTATTTTAACTTGACACAGTGTCTAAAAAATACAGGGCTTCTATTTGAGATGGGCAAAAAACAGCGATATATGACGCAACGGTCAAAGACATCTGTGTAGTGCATGTTTGCATAGAAAAAAACAGTTGTGAATCAGTGCAGACAGACACAAAACAAGCCTTTGGTGTGATCGGCAGTAAGACAGCACTCTAACCAAAATGGAACCACATAGATCCCTGCATTCTATTTCACATTCTATTTCGCATTCTATTTCGCATTCTATTTCCTTTCATTATGTTGCATCTAGCTTTGATGTAGAGCTCGCTAGCATTTGTTACTTTTGTTTGTTGTTTTTTGCCGGTGTTTGATTATTCGTATGATTTAGACCTCTTAGTTGGAGGCACAGCAGTGCTCTTAAAGCGATCCAAAAGATGCACGTGAAGGAAGCGAGCCGGCACGCTCGTGAAGCTTCGTCAACGCGGGTTTAGGACTCCACTGCCGAGTATTCATCTGCCTAATGTCCGCTCCGCGACAACATAACGGATGAACTAAAACATATAAAGACTTTTCTAACTCTGCTGCTCTGTGTTACATGTTACATTGTATTTGGGGTGGCTTTGGCTCAGGTGGAAGAGCGGGTCAGACACTAATCACAGGATTGGTGGTTTGAATCCCAACCCACACGACTCCACATGCCTAAGTGTCCTTGGGCAAGACTCTGAACCCCAAGTTGCTCCCAATGGCAGGCTAGCACCTTGCATGGTGTATGAATGTGTGTGTGAATGGATGAATGAGTCACAGTGTAAAGCGCTTTGAATACCGTTAAGGTTAAAAAGACGCTATATAAGTGCAGACCATTTACCATTTACATGGAGACCTGGCTGAGTGAAACCATCCCGGACAGCGCGTTTTATCTGTCGGACTTCCAGCTGTTCAGAGCGGATCGCTTTGCGGAATCATCTGGGAAAACGAGAGGCGGTGGAACATGCTTTTACATCAACGAAAGTTGGTGTACAGATGTAACAGCATTGCAGAATATGTGCTGTCCTAATTTAGAAGCGCTCTTCATCAACTGTAAGCCTTTCTACTCTCCGCGGGTGTTTTCCTCGTTCATTCTGTTAAGCGTATTCCGCCACAAGCGTGTGTGAACGCAGCACAGCAACAGCTGGCTGATCACATCACAGACATGGAGCAACAACACCCGGACTCATTATTCTGGGAGATTTAAATAAAGCTAACCACACCAGTGAAATGTCAAAATACAAACAATGCATCACATGCCCCACCAGAAACCGAAATATACTGGACCAAAGCTACACGTGCTATACTGGACCCTGGGCATCTCTCTTTTGGTGTTTTCCAGAGTCAGTAGAAAGGTCTCATTAGTGTCTTCAGTTTTAATAACTGTGACCTTAATTGTGTACCGTCTGTAATCTGTTAGTGTCTGAATGACCGTCCCACAGGTGCATGTTCATTAATTGTTTATGGTTCATTGAACAAGCATGGAAAACATTGTTTAATCCAGGGTTTTTCAAATTGGGTGAAAGTGAGCCTCCCCCTAGAGAACTTGAAGACCGCCATGCCCCCCGACGGTCAAATAACTAAACTGGAAACATGTTCATTAACAGCCACAGGCTGCTAATGTTATCTCAATTGAATAAGAGCTATTTTGGAGATTTTAGGCTACTTAACCCTATTCAAATTTGAAAACATCAGACATCAAACAACATCAGCTAGATGGACAGCGCTTTGTCACAGTATCAAATGCATAAAAATGACTTCCATATAGACGAAAAGCAAAAAATCTGATTGCTGAATTTGCCTCATCAGTCCGACTTTTTGATGCGCACAGGGTATTGATGCGGGGGTGAAGGGGATGAGGACTTTCATAGCCTTTTGAGAGAGGAGGGGGAAACCCCCTCCTATACATAAAGCAACGCGATATGATGCTTCATTCACCTTAGTATTAAAAGAGGTAAAAGTCTGGATTACTTTCTTTTGTCTTTTCTTTTCTTTCAGCTTTCTGTCAAAAAAAGTCCAGTGGGTTGGCCCCCAGACTAGAGCTTGGCCTCAATGTGACGCCGGAGTTTACAGGGTCTCATGCTATCATTTGCTAGCACCTCTTTGCAAATAGCACACTGTGGCTGTGCCATGAAAATTGGCCCCAAATTAAATATTAGCCCAGAATCTGCCTCCTCTCCTCTTGTCTCTTGTAGACACTACAAAGCGATCCATTTTGCAACACGCATATGCAGGACAGATGTGTACAGACGTGAACCTTTATGCTCCCCCAGTGCCAGTATCATGAGAAAGGGACGTTTCTTTTTTGCTGAGTTTAGTTCTGTCCAAAGTTCTTCACTTTCACACGTTACTTAAAGGCTCTCTGATTAAACCCATAAGCCCTTAATTTACATAAAGATAGACGTTTTAAGATTGTGTTTCTTTACTCTTATCATCTCATTAGACAAAGCAAGCAGGCGTGACTACTAGAACGTCATTCTAGTGTGAATAAGAGGCGTAAACGTAGTGAAATTAATGGATGCAGTGGATGCAAAAATGGGTTTTGTTTTGAAAGGCCCCTTAGAAGGTAGCATCATTTAGCTTCCTACCTTTTGGAGCATCCTTCGTGTCTGGAATGCACCCATGATGTCTTAAATTGCTGTCTACATATGCAGTACACTAGAGTTTGGAACAAAGCTAATGTGTTCGTAGAGATGCAGCGTATTTTGATTCAGGCTACTGTGATTGGGTGTAATAAAGTGGTCATTCCTGATATTACAGCATCTTTCTGTGTCTCTCCTGTTACCCATCCCGCATTACTGTTTGCTAACACAATGGCTTTTGTCCCTGTCATGGTATTTGTATCACTGTTTGGTGTTTTCCCTCTCTCTCTCTCCCTTCATCCACCTCTTCTCTCTTTCCCACTGCCCTTGTCCACCCTGATCTTCCGCTCTGTGGCTACTATTCTTTCTCTTCCTCTTTCCTTCTCTCCTCCCCGTTGGCATGTTGACTGTCATGTGTGGACTCCAGGCTAGCGTTGGATGACGCCATTCGTCACAGGCAGCTGAACATCTCCCGTTTTTCACCCAGGGTGGCAGGCGAGAACGACTTCCTCCAGACTGTCATCAACAAAGTCATTGCTGCCAAAGAGGTCAATCACAAAGGTCAAGGTAAAAGTCACTGGATCAATACGCCGTGTCCTAAACTAAATTTGTTCTAAAGAAATCTAGGTTCAAAAGTTACGTTTATTTGTCTGCTAATCTGCACACTGTTGATTACCATTAAAAATAATTGTAAAATTATATATATTCTTTTATGCAATAATGTGTTATTTGAGCAGCCTAATGGGCCATTTACATCTCCACTGTCATTTATTTGTTGTTTTTATGTAAACATACAGTAGACTGCAGTCTTTGAACATTGCGGTGCTTCTTGCTGTTATTTTTTAGTTATTTTGACATTGAGTCAGGTTTAAAATAACTTTAACGATTGAAACATATCTCAAGACAGCTGTGTTCAGTTTAATTTGTTGCGCTGTGTGTACCTTTTTTGTGCTATAATGTGTTCGGTCTGAAATAGCTGCTAAATCGTCCTTTTAGTATCTATCTATCTATCTATCTCTCTCTCTCTCTCTCTCTCCTAAATACTTCTGTTGTGGAGTTTTCTATAAGTAAATAGTCCTTTTCGGGTATCCTTGCGCGACAGTCGTTTACATGGTCATGACAGGAGTTGAATGATTGAAATAATTGTAAGAAAATTTTAATAACAACTGTGAACATTTTTAGAAAAAGAATTGCATTTGTTTAATTCGTAAAAAAATTTTTTTATGCGTCATATTTGAAACATTAGGTTTTAACGATAATTAATTTTTGTGTAGGACATTGGACATGTTATTAAAGCTTAGTTAGTAAATCTTGGGGTATTTTCAGGTCTCTCTGGGCTTTTCAGAGACACCAAATATTCCTCTCCTTGGTCTATGGATTGAAATTTGGCACATCAAATACAATGAGTAAAAAATTCTTTATTCAACTAACAATTTTTATCATATGTATTTTCGCCGGATCTCAGGAACTAATAAGATGACATCATAATAGCTTGTAATGTAAAATAACGAGATCTTTATAACGACAGCAGGCTGCATATATGAAAATACACTGACATATTAGATCACACTTTAAATATATCTTATAAAAATTGTCAGAATTTTCAAAGCTTTTTTTTGTTTTTTGTGGTGGCATGAATGTTAAGATGATTGAGAGATATGCCTCAAAACCAGCTGGCTTTTTCAATAAAATAATATACAAAATTTTAACCGAGCACAAGTTACTTGTATTCAGCTAATTCTCATTTTAAAAGATCAGTAACAATATAATCATTACTGTCACTTTTACTTGATTAAAATGAGAAAAGATTTAACATTAAAAAAAAAAACACGTTCATGCAATATCGAGAAACGCCCAGAAACGTCTTCCAGGTGGCAGCATACATCAAGGTCATTGCAGACAACAGGATTTTCTGCAAACATTTTTTTTTTGATTGATTGATAATGATGCACATGCTTTAGAAAATAGCATATCAAATATGATAAATGCGGCATTATAGGGTTAACGTTGCACAAATTAGTCCGTGATTCTATAACAAGTCTTATGTTAACATGCATTTGAACAATTACTCAAGTGCAGTGCCTTATGGACTTATGTTGACAGTACGCTGCTATAAACATGATTTTCATGAGTTGTGAATCGAAATTAATTCTAGTGGTAATTGACAGCTTACTACAGATGCAGTTGCTGATAGAGCTTAACTTGTATGTAACCCGGAACATTCTTTTAAATATCAGATAAACATCAGATTTTTAACTCAATTGGCTTTTTTTTAATTGTATTTTATACATCATTGAGACAGATGTTATTGCATGAGTTGTATTTATCAGTTTAGCAGTTTTCAAGATTTGATTACAAACCACATTTGATTATATAGCCTAGTTAAAAGTGTAAGAAGATAAAAAAAATGGCAAGAGATAAACTGATCTGAGAAGATACACAGACTGTCCCAGATAACATCAAACCTCACATCAGAGATCTGCCAAGAGAATGTTTCAGAATCTTAAGAGACCTGAAATCTCCTAAATGAAAAGTTATTAAGCACAATTAGTGTAGGCTTAATGAGGTTAACATGCATCTGTTACTCTCAGATCATAATTCAATTCTACATGTTGAGGAGAACCAGCTTTCGCACGTGCGCAATGTTATTGGGTAGAATTTCACAGTCACAAACACATCTTGAGAAAAACAGGATAAATGTAGTTAACTGAGTTGAAGAGAGGATTTAAAACCTGGGGTTTTATTCATATGAAACATTCAGATTAAAGTTTTCTTCTCACTCTCTCTATATAATCAGACATTTCCACTCGGGTTATTTACGATCAAGGTTAATCAGTAACAGTAAACAAGGGCAATAGAGGTTGAGTCATTAAGACTGATTAAATTAAGATTTATGACAGAGACTTATTAATGCAATGCATTATGGGTAAAAAGGATAGTTTTCTGCTACAAAACAAAACACACACAAAAACAATTCTTACAAGAAAAAAAAAAATCATCTATAGAATAAAATTTATTTTTGTTGAGAAAGTTCTATTCAAAATGAACCTAAAATTATAATGAGATGACATTTTTTTAGGACAATTTAGAATTGTTTTTAATTGTGCATCATTGTCATAATAATTATGTCTCATTCTACCCAGATTCTCATTATCAAAATGAAAAAAATAAAATAAAAAATCATTCTAATTTAATTTTTATAAATTAAAACTAATAGTATATGTATTTAAGGAATATCACACGAGCAAGAGTGCGATATGGCCCTACAACAGCACTCCTGTGATTCGGCCGCAGGCACGAGTGCCGTAGGTAAATACAGCAGTGCTGATATAGGGCCATATCGCTTGATTGCGAGTGTGATATTGCAGCATATACAACAGTCCAATGAACAAGTACATTTTAAAAAACTTTGGAGAAATTGAGTACGGTCATAAAAATTTTTGTGCAAGGAACTACTTTATTACGCAACGAATCAGAATCTGCCGTTGCTGGTTCAAACCAAATGATGCGTCCAAACCTCTGTTACTAATTCAAAATGTTCACTTCAGAAATAGTATCACGGCTTGTGCTGTTTCTAACAAGTCATTGGATAAACAAGGAAAGACGCAGTGTGTGTGTGTGTGTGTGTGTGTGTGAGCGAGAGAGACAGAGACAGAGAGATAGAGCGTGTGCGATCGCCTGTTGCCACATCCAATCAGAGATGCGGTCAGCTTTCTGAAGGTCAGTTTTCTAAGTGGAATATAGACGTCCAAGCAGGGTATTCCTTTCTATTTCGGGGTAGCCAGTGCGCAAATGTCATTCACTATAGAAAGAGCGATGTCCTCCGCCATTTTAAACAGCATGTATCCAATGTGGAATCTCACAGAGCACTGCTATATGTAAACAATGCCATATGTAAACGGATTCACTTTACGTCACCAACTGGCTCATATTACACACAAAAATGAATATTTGCCACCACTTGCTGGCTAACATATGTAATTTCAAAAATAAGGACAGTAACTCCTAACACATATGCACTACATTTTAGTATAGAATGGTAGGAACACAAGCGGAGTGACACACACACACAGTGAAGCGTCGGAGTGCTGATGCTGTCACACCATCAGTGCTCATGGAACGTCTCTCGTCCAATCAGATTCGAGTACCGGAACTAACTGTGGTGTGTGTGTGTGTGTGTGTGTGTGTGTGTGTATACGATAATAATAAAACAATTTTCTTTTTTTTATAATTTTTTATACATTGCAGTAATGAGAAATGGGGGTAAATGTGCTTAACTGTCAAAATACTGTCAAAATATATATCACAATGCAAAAAACATCTTAATGCATGATATCATTTTCTTTTGATTTTGAGGTGAAATATGTCCTGGATGTTTCTTAGCAGTTTCAATTAAATGCACCCACTAAGTCTGTCCTCAATGTTTGTTCCTTTAAAGCTTTAAATGTGTGCGAATAAAAATAGCTCTTTTTATTTTTAATTTGCCGTGAAAATATTCACTGCACAATCCAGTTAAATAATCTGTTCACCTTCACATCTCTTCTCGCAGGATATTTTGTCAGCAATTAAACTAATCCAGCATTCTTAATAATTGTTTTGTAGATGACTGATAATGAGATTTTTTTTTAAATGAGTTCCTGTGAGCTGTAAAGCACAAATAGGAAGCACAAATGTCTGTGTGTTTGTTTTGGAAACTCCATCCGAATTTGCTTTCTGTCAGTGTAAGTGCTGCATTTGAAAATGAACACACTTCTCGGACATTAATAAAGCACGTTCTTTAGGTGTGCAGATGAGTAGTATGAATGCATTTATTCTGTGACCCAAATATATGACATAATAATAACAACTGTGAAAATAATCTACTCTTATAGTAGTATTATTTAGCACTTGACAAACATTTTTAATTGAGAGTTTTAATGTGACATCATCTCAGCTCCTGTAGCATTATGGCAAAGTAAAGTGTCCAGTGGTTGCACACTTATGTATGCATATTTTGATGTGATGTGTGTGTGTTTGATTATTGTCTGTTCCTCTGGGCTTCAGGTTTGTGGGTCACACTGAAGTTGCTTCCAGGTGACATTCATCAGATCCGGAAAGATTTCCCGCACCTGGTGGACCGTTCCACTGCCGTTGCTCGCAAAATGGGCTTCCCGGAAATCATCATGCCAGGTAAACATTATCAGAAAATAAATAAGAAATTATATTTATGCCTTAAAAAAAAAAAAGCCTATTTTAAGGACCATTAAGTATGCAATTGTTAGCATTGAGGCATTATTTTCTTGCAAATTAAGGCTGTAGGAAGTATATTTGAATTTCAATTCCCATTAATCTCAATGGTGATTACCGTTAGTTTCTCATTACTATTTGTTTTTTATATATTTTTTAAATCAGCATAACTTAAATGCAGTGCAACAAATAATGGCAAGATGTGTAAAGACTTTGCCATTTTAATAGGGCTAATTAATTAATCACAATTAATTGCATACTTTGCTGAGAAAGCCCCTCAAATAACAATAATTCAATATATAATGATGAAATTATTTTATATATATATATATATATATATATATATATATATATATATATATATATATATATATATCATTTAAATATTACTATTTATTATAATGACCCTTTTTAAGCTGTAAATCACGGGTAATTTCACTCTGTATGAGACATTGAGACGTTGTTTCTGTGTTTTTAGGTGACGTTCGGAACGACATTTACGTTACACTCATTCAGGGGGATTTTGATAAAGGCAGCAAGACGACGCATAAGAACGTGGAAGTCACCATGTCCGTACACGATGAAGATGGCAAGAAACTGGAGGTATGAGAGTCCATGTGTGAGCGACACACATTTAATCTAATGTTCTAGGTTCAATAAATTCAAGCTAAGGTGCATCGACAGCATTTTTGACAATGTTTTACCCGAAGATGCCATAATTGTGTTTACATTAATGTACCTACAATGGAGTTCTATGGGGCAATTCAAAATAAACTATTTCAAAAGTATAGCCACAAATGTGCGTATTATATGTGTAACACAATACATAATGTCAATGTTTATTGCCAGCTAATCTGGTAACATTCACACAATATGCACAAGGATACGTGAAAGGCACTGTTTACACCCTTAATGCATAACCAGATATTCATCCACCTAGAAAAGTAGTCCTGCTATTAAAAGGATGATTTAGACAACTTTACAGCTTAAATAATATGCATGAGTGTCAAACAAAATGATAAACTTCAGATTCCAGATTTTAAACCCTCTGTAAAGTTGGCCCCGTAGACATCCAATGCAAGAGCTACAGAAAATTGGATTGTAGAGTCAATATCATTTTCTGTGATGATAAACATTATGGCCCAGAAGCTGTTGATAGACCTTCATTTGTACTGAACCCATAAAACTCTGTAGCACACTTTTTGCTCTCTCTCACATTCTTGCATTTTATTTTTTGCTCTAATTATTGTAATTTTTCTTTATTGCACTATTGTTAACTGTTTATTCCTCAACTTCAACTCTGCCTTATTGTTTTTACCGCCCACATCTCACACACACACACACACACACACACACACACACACACACACACACACACACACACACACACACACACTGTCTATGTCTGGCCTCAGGCTGTTGGGTGACTAGTCCCTTATTGCTCATAATTGGTGGCTGTCAGTTGTAGCATGTGTGTTTGTTGGGTTTTGACAGTCCAGCTGAGAGAGTGTGTGTGTGTGGTGTGTGTGAATTGAATAGAGGATTCTCACGGTGTATGTGGGTAAGAAAGAAAAGAAAGCATGCAAGGTATTTTGTCCCTCAGAACATGTGGGTTCATATGGTTTCCAGCCTGAAGGACAAAGTGTCCCCATTAATATTTCATATCTGTCACTTATCATCTGATTTCGCCTCTGAATTCTGACTGGACATCAGATTGAATTACAGTCCATGAGAGTTTGAGTGCAGAAATTCTGGAAGTCAAGTGCCTTTTTCAATGCAACTACTTACTACATTTATTTATTTACTACATTGAGTTTTGAATCACTTTTATGAAAGTGATGACGAAAATTCTGGGAAGAGCATTTTTATTAATAAAACTGTGATATCTCTCACTTTTAGATTTAAAGGGATTTATTCTCATTCAACACTAAAGAAATATAATTTCACCACAGAGCGGACCTAAATTAAGATAATTCATATTTTATGATGTCTTGTTCATAGCCATTTTCTAAGTCAGAAATGTTTATATCATACAATATAATCTGAAAACCAGCTAATTTCTTACAAAATGCAAAAATTTAATTGGGGTTTTCTTTTCTTCCATCCAGAATGTGATCTTCCCTGGTGCTGGCGATGAAGGCATTCTGGAGTACAAATCGGTCATCTACTACCAGGTCAAACAGCCACGTTGGTTTGAAACCTTCAAGGTGAGCGTCATTGGCTCATGGGGCTTACAAACTAGAGAAACTCTGACAAAGAGTAGACAAATGCCTTGATGAACGTTTGCAAGTGATTAGATTGGCTTTAATGAAGGTTGAACGCATTTAAGTTTAAAATTGTAGAGACAGCACTCAAGGTGTTGCATTAAATATTTAAAATCCGAAAGGAAGGTCACCAAGGTTTTACCAATGCCATTTAAAGTTCAGCGTAAAGGTCATGCACCCTGCTCGCGGGTTCGTTTTGATCCATGTCTATGGCTTTCATTCATTTACAAGACCTTTAAAATGGTGTTCTTTCCAAGTCTCACTTTAAGGTCATTGTAAATACTACTTCTGCACCGATCAGGAAATTTGAGGCCGATACAGATTATTTTTAACACTAAGATCGGTCGATACCAATTTAAGAAAATAAATAAAAATAAAATGCCCTTAGCCACACTTTTGCAAGGTATATTCTGCAGTTATGTTTATGCCCCACACAGTTATATTACATGAATTGATCATTTCTAACATTTATTTGTATCGAAAACTGTTATGAATAGTTCTTTTGTCAATATCAAAGATCATTGTGACATACTGGCAACCAGTAAAAATCACAAGGGCATCACACACAGCAGAGATGCAAACAGAAATTATAAAGTAGTCTATTGCTTGCTCCAAAACTGCTGCTGTGAGGAATCATTCGTATTTACGATTTTGTTACCGCCTTTGACGTTTTGTTGCAATACATATCACTACAAATTCCTATGGAGTGGTGGTGGTCTAAGCACATAACTGGTAATCTGGTAATCAGAAGGACACTGGTTCAAACCCCACAGCCACCACCATTGTGTCCTTGAGCAAGGCACTTAACTCCAGGTTGCTCCGGGGGGGGATTGTCCCTGTAATAAGTGCACTGTAAGTCCCTTGGATAAAAGCGTCTGCCAAATGCATAAATGTAAATGTACTTATTATTAAGCAAATGTATGAAGACGCTGTGGCTTTATTTAAGTATATCTGTTGTTAATGGCATTGTGACCAACATCAGTCTGATTTAAGTTGGGATGTTCAAATCAATTGAGAATAATGCTGAGATGAGTGTCTGATGAGATATTGAGAGCACACTTGTTTGATTGACACGGAGGCTGTGTCTTGTTTGGAAGGATGCGTCCTCCGGAGGTCGCATTTGTTGGCCGCATACGTCATCGAGGCTGTTTAATTTATTTATTTATATTTTATTGAGAATGCATAAAAGGTTAACAATTGTATAAAGGTTAAGTGCATATACATAAACGGCATTGACAATAGATACAAAATAAGAAAAAGAAAGACAAAAAAAAAATGAAACGAGATGGCCTCTGACGTATGCAGCCGACAAATGCAACCTCCGGAGGACACATCCTACCAAACGAGAGAGTGCTCATGTTGAAAGGGGAGAAGCTAATAACGCTCTTGATCACTCAAACCGTCTTAGTCGCTCCACACACCATCTGATTGTCATGACTCGCGTTACATCACATATACTCAGATTTGTATTTGCATGTTTATTGCATGCCCATTTGCAGCCTCTTTATCCTCTCTGTGCTACCGTATTGACTCTAGATAGAAAATGGGCAGCTTAATATTCATGCATGTTATTCTTACACATGTTTTAAAACAAAACGGAATATTAATCTAAATTTCAGCATGTCTGAAAGTTTAAATATGTAAATGCTGATAATTGCCACCAACTGACCCTCCAGTGGCCACACTGTATGCTTCAAGGGCTGAGCAAGCGCTCATTCAGCAGTGTACGCGTGCTGCAAAAAAGATCGGCCCTGAATCTAGGCACAATCGGTGATCATGGATTTAAGACGTAAATCGGCTGATTTAGGTCTGTGGCGGATCGATCAGTACACCCCTAGTAAATATGCAAGACTTATCGTCTTTATGCTATTTTCTCTGTTGCAGGTTGCAATTCCGATTGAAGACGTCAACCGGAGTCACCTTCGGTTTACCTTCAAGCACAGATCATCTCAAGACTGTGAGTTTCAACACACCGAAACACGTAGTCTTGGCAGCAATGGCAGCATGTTAGTCCTTTCTCTATCTGATCTGGAGCTGAATTGGGCAATGGGTCTGAATTGGGAGAATGGCTGGGGATAAAGATTAGGATTTCGGTTTGGAGTTTTGCATTTGAAGTTATGAGTAGAGGCCTTTTCGCAAAACAAATCACTCAGGGACAGAGTTATGATAGTAAGTTTGATGTTAGGAATTATGGTTAGGACTAGGATTTAGCCCATATGTTCCTACTTTAAATCCTAGTCCTAACCATAATTCCTAACATCAAACTTACTATCTATGCAAATAATTCCTCCAATCGTGCGGCTTGTCGATGAGAGGTGTGCTTTTACTTTTCAACCAATCAGCTTAAATTTTTTTGCCAAGCGGGTTATAAAATCCCTTAAAGCGATCATGAAATGCTCTTTTTTTTTCTTCTTCTTCTTATAGTTGTATTATCTTCCCTGAGGTTCACTGAGACTTAATCGGAAGAAAATGAACAATCCCATCAACATTATAAAACAAAATTTCAGGATTTACACACAACGCACATCCAACACATTGCATCTGAATAGCACAACTGTTAACACTCACGCCCTGTCTACACCACAACCGATAGTCACATTGTGTCAAAAGCAATAGATCCCCTTATAATAAATGATGCTGTCTACCATGAACAGCATCACATTGCGCCGACAGTAAACCAATGTCCCTTTCCATTTTGAGCTGCTGGCGCTATGATGGCCAACAACACAAATAAACGGTTTAGAGAGTTTGTGTCGAGAACTGTTACTTACCGTTTTGCATCGGGTTCAAGTGTTTTTAACTACCCCATCCTTCAATAACAGTTCCTTTGCAAAGCTTGAATCATTTTATAACTGGTTCACAAGCAATCCTCGCTGATCGCTAATAAAAACATGCAATCCACGCTGAAATACGGTGAAGGCACATCCACATGATGCATATACAGAGTTCAAAGAACAGTGTAAACTGGATTCACACACATCCTGTTTCCAGTATCATCCTGCACTGAAATGTACATAGCAACAGTTAAAGCACATGATTTCATACACCAACAATTAAAAATAGTTTGTGCTTAAAACAGCAAGAAGCAGCAGCAGAATGACAGAGAATAGCTTCATTATATGTATCATGTAGCCTCGTAAGATATTAGCTTCGTAAGATATGTATCATGTAGATATTTGAGATGTATCAATTGGTCAAATACGTCTCTGTGTGTTTAAATACAAAAATAAGTGAAAATAGTCCCCTTCGGTGTTCAGGAAAAGTTAGTCCTCAGTTGACCAACTGCAGCACCAGTGGGTGGGTCCAAGGGTGCGATGATGTGGAGGCGTTGATGTTTTTTAACTGTAGAAGCGGTCATGAATTATTAAGCCCCCAAATGATGTATTTGAAAGTCACGGAAGTAGAGAACGAGGCGTTTTTGCAGCTTGTTCTCAATAAATGCTTTTATTGCATTGGGGATTACGTTTTGAGTTCTGAAATTTACTGTATGTGTTTATCGTAGAAAGACTTTTACATGTCAACATATCAAGAAAAAAGTATTCCTCGTGACCCCTTTAAATTTGCATTTAAGGAGAGACCAGAATATTATAGAGATTTGGGAATGGGCTCTTTTGATTTAGACCAATAAACAACACCACCTTAGACCCTGGCAACCACCTAGAATACCTTAACAACCCAATAGCAATGCCCTGGAAACCACCCACAATGCCCTAGAATCGTGGAGGCAAGTTTTGCATGAGCAAGCAACTTTCTTCATAAAAATGTAAAAGTGTAGTTAAATTATTTATTGAGCATTTCTGAAGATTTTTTTCCAGCTCGGAGTATTTGATAGCATTTTTGTAGTGATGTAATAATGAGAAATGTGAGCATGTTTAAAAAGCCTGGACGGGTGTTTTATGGTCCACGAGGCGTCTGGCATGATGCTGCGGTCATTGCACTTAGCAGTGTGAGTGCGTGCACAACCTTATCCTGCTAGCAGTGCCAATCCATCTGCTCACCACATGTTGCCGTGGCAGTGCAAGGATGAGAGGGGTGGGGTGTTGTTGCTGGGCGCTGGTTTCCAGACACTGGGCGGAGGATGTGAAACAATCAATTAGTGCATACAGACAATCTAGAGCAAATAAACCTTTTTGCTAATCCCAGTAAAGACGATAAGAATAAAATTGGCTTTAGTTCTGTTCATAGTCTAGAATAACTGCTGATCTCAGCATAGTTTTTATCTTAAAGTGCTGAAATATCATAAGTTTGAGTTTATTTTAATTGCAGTATGGGGCCCATTTAGCATAATGAATAAAGATGTATGTGAATTTTTCTCATTAAAGTGGCTGTGCATGTTGCTAGTGTAGAAAATGAGAAAAGTAACTTTAGGTCTTTTTAAGGAATTTTTAGATGCATTTCAATGGTCAACCTGAGTTGAATGTCAGCCCATTTAATGATAAACCAAAAAAAATGTGCGACATTTACCTGTCCTCATCATTTGCTCAAGCTCTACTCTTCGCCATAATGGTAACCCCCAAAACTCAAACACAACAGAAACTCTTCTAAATCTCAACATAACAAAACATAAAACACTAAAAAGTATCTCCCTTTATATTCATTCATATTCATAACACCACAAAAAGTATTTGTGTTGTTCCAACTCAAATGGATTAAATAAACTTCCATTTTACACATTTAAATGGAAAGAAATGGGTGAAATCAAGTTGCGACAATGTTCTAGAATTGTGTTGCTTTAGTTCATTTTAATTAAGTAAATTGAACAAGCAGCAAAAATCCTTTTTTGAGTGTACATGTTTACTGTGAGTCCTGTGAGCATGATTTACAAGAGAAAGTGCCATCTTATAAATTAATCCGCAATAAACCCTTTAAACATTTGTGCAAAATATGGTAGTAGTTCATGCATTATGACATCATCTTTCAGAGGGGCACAGTGGAATTAAATGGCTCTGGTCATGTGACTAATTGCACCACTCAAGTATGAAATCAAGACAGTCTGCAATTTTATTTATAATTAACAACTCTTTTTAGACCCTTCAAATTTCAAACTTAACTTCGGTCACAAATGGTCACAGATGGGATTAAATGGGTTCAATTCAGATCCATTTCAGATGCAAATCAGTTCACGTTTGAGATTTGAGTTCAGTTTGGTTTAAAGCTTGGATGAACATTTCTGTGGACGAACAATACACGTGTCACTCTTTATCTCTGTCTCTTGCTTTTTGATCAAATTGTGGAGGTAGAACCAGCCCAATAAACATCCATCTCATCTCATCTCCATCTGGTCAATTCTGTCTCTAAAGTTGGCGAACATCCCGTGATATTTCCACCCTTCAGTCTTTTGCTTCTGAATGTGTGTGGTTCTTCATATTTGCACGTGATTGTTGACATTTTCAGTTTGCGTGAAGCATACAGGGATCATTTTTGTCAGGGATCTAGCATGTAGTTAAGTCAATCTTTACTGCAAGCTTTAACTCGTGAAAACAGAAAGTGAAAGTAATCTTCGCGTTGGAGGTCGAACATTACCAAGTCCCGCTAGATTTGTTTTCTTTCTGGTTATATCAGAAATTCCATCTTTCCTTCATGCCAATAGTGCTTAACATGTGCTAAATTATTGCATTAAGGGCTGTTAACAGGTGTTTTGCCTGTGATGGAGCATTTGTGGAGTGCTCTTGGATCGAGAGAATACAATGACGATCCAGGCAAAATCATGCTGCTGCACTCCTCGCTCTGCTCATATACACTGTTGTGGACAAGCGCCTTCTGTGTATGCACAGAACTGGTACTGGCAAATAGGTTTGCAACAGAACTACATACAATTTTTCTTTTCCTTGTATTCTGTGTCTCCGTTTCTGACAGTAGTTTTATGTGCTGTGTTTGTGTTCATTGCGGTCCTGACCTGCCTGCATTCTCTCTTTGCTGTGGTATCTGTTAGAGCAAGGGTTCCCAAACGTTTTTTGTCAGCTGAACCCCTGTTGAATTAAATATTGACTTGAAGTGTCCCCTGATATTTTGAGCAATGTTGAACTTTATTACATCTATTGTTCTTTTTATATTATGCATACCTTTTATTTTTATTCACCATCCGCTACATGCAATCATTATCCGTCACAGGGTCTTTTTAGAGATTTTCTGTTGTTTATTGTCTAAAATAAACACCTCTCTAAGGCCGACGTGGCACCCACTGTGTCTGTCTCTTGTGCACCCTGCCACACCGCTCAATTGAGTTTTTATTGTTATTTTCAATGTACATCATTGGCATGATTGTGGTCAATGCATTATTGCCTAAACAATCTCTCAAAAGTGAATCTGTATTGGTAGAAGCAGAAATAACACACAAATGGATTGAAAATGGTTAGGACATGGATTAGTTGTCAACGTTTAATACATATTATTGTTAATAAATATACAATGTGTCTCTGCAGGCAAGGATAAATCAGAAAAGAACTTTGCTCTGTCGTTTGTCAAGCTGATGAGATACGACGGCACAACGCTGAGAGACGGAGAGCACGATCTCATCATATATAAGGTGAAACACACACAAAGAGAGGCATGTGAGCTGTGTACTGATGCTGCTTGTTCTCGTTTGCTTTTTGTTTAATCTTTGACCCCACATCACAATCTAATCATTACACAATTTAGCTCTGTCAGCGTGCTCATCTCTTCATTTCTGCATATTAAAAAGCTTCATTAATGCAGAACGTCAGCAGGTCAAGTCATTATTGAGCTATGCAGATTAACCCTCATACTGTGAGCAAAATCAAAGCTTTAACGCTGATCTGGAATTCATTTTATATCTTAAGATTCGGCCAAAAAAGTTGCACAACTTAAAGAGTTTCTAAGAACTTCAAACAAGTATTAGAACCTGATTATAACTCTAAAGACTTCGACACTTTGCTGTGTTTGTTTGAGCGACAACAGGGCAAATTCTAGCTTAGCCAATGGCGTAAGTTTGGGGCGTACTAGCTGTAATAAGCGGTTTAGTGGGACATTGACTGTTTTAAATGGCATTTTCCATTATTTTACATGCAGCTTTTATGAATTATTCAATGAGAGGCTAAATTGAATATTTTAACTATTTATTAAAAATAAATAAATGCCACACCGCATTACCATTTTAAATAGTGAAGGCCAATTGGTGATTAATGATGGGGGAAAATGTTTAAGTAATGTTGACCTGTCATATCACCTAACATATGCACTTTGTTGATATATGTTCATCTAAAATCATGGATATGCTATGCACCAACTACACGTTTTCATTTATGGTTTGCATGCACTGTATGTTTTTGTGTTTGTAGGCAGAGGCCAAGAAATTGGAGGACTCGTCCATGTATCTGAACTTGGCCTCCACCAAACCAGAGATGGAGGATAAGAGTCCGTCATCTGGGAAGAACGCACAGAGTCTCGGGAGCTTCACCATTAGCAAAGACTCGTTTCAGATCTCTACGCTGGTGTGCTCCACTAAACTGACACAGAACGGTGAGACACACTTAAAGACGGAGGCAACGAGTTGTAACGTACTAAGAAAGTAAATTAGAAAGAAGGGAGACTTTAAAGCAGTGGTTCTCAACGAGCTTTGCTTCAGGACCCGTTTTAATGTAGTCTGCATCATATTTGTTTTACCTTGTGTAGTTTGTTCATAGTTTTTGAGGATGAGTGCATGTCACACGACCTTTCCATGTTGGCATCTACCTAATTTGGCAAACTTTTAAGTGATGGATGATTTTGCTCCAAAATGTGCAAGTTTGATTGCGCATATGGCCTTTGACATCACCAACAAAATATTCGGGAAGTTTTTCTCCTCCCTTTTATTTTGCTTGCCTAACTGTACACAATTTTATGGTTAGTATTTACATTTTAGGATTTGCACCCCAGCTTTCCATGACCCAATCAAAACGGACCTGCAATGCATTTTAAGTCACGACCCACCACTTTAAAAGGCAGGAGTCCAGTATGTTTGTTTTGGTTTTGTGATTAAAAGAAGAGATGATGTGAGCTGTGTGGAGGTGCAGGAAGCTGAGTCAGATACAGGAAGATTATTAGAGTCTGATCACATACTGAATGCAGTGAAGTCCACTGCAGTCCTGACGCAATTTGTCATTTCCTCTCCTCTGTGTGTGTTCCTTCCTCTCCTCGTCACCTCTTTGAACTTTGTGTTGCTCTATGAATATTACAGAAAGTCAAAAACTGTTTTCTCATCAGCTGTCATCCATGCACAGACCACTGAAATTAAATTCTCAAAGACAAAAGAATGGAATAAAAAGAAAAACACTTTACAACAGTAACACTTTACAGTAAGGTTATATTTGTTACCATAGTAATTGCACCTGGTATTACAAACTAACAACGAACAATCATTTTTACAGCAGTTATTCTTGTTAAAAGTTAATTTTAAAATACTTGTTCATAATGGTTCATAATGCATTAAGTAATGCAACTTAATGTAAAAAATATATTTTATATGTAAAAATTTACAATAACCAAGATTGATGTATGCTGATAAAGATATGCATTATTGTTCATTGCATCCAATTCTGGTGTGTTTTTGTATTCGTTTCTTCAAACAGTTTAGTCAGTATCTGACGTATTCACATTGGTTGCCAGATCAATGCCTAAAACGTCAAGAAAATTGTAATTACTACAATTCATGTAGTGTTATTAATGTACATGTATTTTGAACTCTCCTATTTGCTCATTCATTATTTAATACATAGTGAATGGCACATTTGATTATTTAGAACGCATTAGACGCTACTGAGCTTTATTTTTGACGTCACCGTCACATTGTGTCCCAATTGATGAAAACAATTTCAGTTTTACATTGATATACAGTTCAATATTTCAGTTATGTCCTTTTTGCTTACATATGAAAAAAAAAAAGATCTTCTAGCTAATGCTGTTAATTATACAGAAGACCATCTAACTAGGCACATTTCGAAAATATAAATTTACTAATGATATTTGATTCGTTTTTCGTCACTTTGATCAAATTCATGTGTTCTGTCAATAAATATTATATATATTGCATGTTATTTTTTGTTACATGTTTATTGTTTAATAGCATCATTATGATTTGTTGAACACATGCTAAAAACCAGTACTGTCTCTTTAAGAAAACTGGCATTTGTGCAAAGTGCGTTTGTAAATGAGCTCATGCTAATGTAACGGTAGCCAGCTGGTAGGTAGTTGTGCAGTGTGTAAACCTAACTCCCCTGGGCTCAAGAGGTGCACTTGCGACTGTAGCCTTTGGTTTCCTCGTTAGCACGCCCACCTCAATTTCAGTTTTATATTGATATACAGTTCAATATTTCAGTTATGTCCTTTTTGCTTACATATGAAAAAAATGATCTTCTAGCTAATGCTGTTAATTATACAGAAGACCATCTAACTAGGTACATTTCGTAAATATACATTTACTAATTATATTTGATTCGTTTTTTAATCGTTAAGTAAAAAGATCTTGCTGCTTAATAACACTACACACAGTCACTGGAAAGTGAAATGTAAATATTTACCAGCCCGTTGCCAATATGCAATTTAGTTGCATAACGTGAATTTTGGTTTTTGCTGCTAGTGATTTCCTCTCATTAGTGGATGGTTGCTCAATAAAGTAAAAGATCGATCTTGGGATTTAAAAATCGAGATTTGGCAACTTTTTTTATATATATATATATATATATATATATATATATATATATATATATATATATATATATATATAATATTAATGACATGGTGTCTCGATTAATTAATCGCATATACAAATATTTGCTGAGAAAGCCCCTCATATAACAATAACTCAATATATAATGATTATACATATTTATATCAATATATAATTATACATAGTTATCTTTTAAATAATAAAAAAAAATATATATATATATATATGTATATATACAAAATATTCAGATAATTAAAATGCATTACATTCTTGTAGCAGAAGAGTTCATCATTGATAAGACAATATAAAAGTGGCTTTAGAATACAATGTATTGTTTACTACCATATTATTGATCATAAGTCAATCATTGACACACAGTTCACAGTAATCCATTACACAAGTGAATTTGTCAATCAGTTGGAGATTTATTATGAGGGCTTGTTTAAGAGCCCATCAATGTACACCTGCGTCAGACATTTTTTATTAATGCTTACAAAAACTTTTACTAACATTTTATCTAGAGCCAAGATGTATATTAAAACAAACAACAACAAAAAGGAAAATAAATAAACAGTTTAAATAAAAATATCAAATTGTTTACATATTTCAATACACTTTACAGCTTTCTTGTTACTCAAATTGGAAATTGTTCTTAGGTATTGCTGAACCTCTGAATTAAAAATTAAAACTAATGGTTTATAACCACCATACTTACATTTATGAATATATTTATATATTTTCATTTATGAATGTTCTGCCAGCAAAAGCAGAACATTAATCAGATAATATTCCTTATGAAGAGACATGTCAGCAAAAAAAAGGAATAAAACATTTTCAAAACAAAGTTGAAAGCTGGGGAATAATATGATCTCTAACAATCCTGCAGAAATCAGACCAAAAACAAATCGAATAGGGACAACTCAAATAAATGAAAACATTTTCTGCCTGCAGACCACAAAATTAAATCTCTCTACAAGAAAATAATTAGTGAGGTAGTACTTATAAATAAGTTTGAAGGAAATTTCTTTGATTTTATTCGTGATTATAAATATTTATATTTATAAAAAACATATCTCAATCCAGCGTCAGACATGCTTGTGTAGCGTCTCAGGTGTGTTGCGTCATAAACATAATATTTTTAGGTCACTGTGTCAAGTTAAATATAGTTTAATACTCAATCTTTAAACATATCTTGAGATCCCTTAGTTCGCATTTGCGCTCCTTCATGTGTTTTGAATGCAAGAACGTAACGCATGTTTGTGTTGTGCTACTGCTGAAGGTTGTTTTCTTCCCTGTATAAACTGTGCGTTGCCACACAGCTGAAATTTCACTTACTGCCCACTGGAGTAAACAGTTGGTACTACAAGTTTGCATTTCTCAGGACTCTTACTTATTACAATCAGGGGCATTGCGATTAATTGCGTTAATATTTTTAACGCGTTATTTTTTTGTAAAATTATTCGCACTGAATTAACACGTTAAATCAACAGCCCTTATATATATATATATATATATATATATATATATATATATATATATATATATATACATATATACATACATGCATACAGGCATATATATTCACACATACGCATACACACATATATATATATATATACACACACACACACACACACGCTACACGTATATAGATGAGAGCCGCCATCGTCAGATCATTTGACCAGCCGAAAATGAATCGCTTTATCTCGATAATCCCCCATAATTTTATGCTTTCCCTCGCAAAATATCCACACACTGTATACTGTTTTGAATGACACTAGATCATACATATTAGTTGCACAAGCCTGAACTTTTTTTGGATGATTTGAGATAAAGATGCGTAATTTATGCTACAATTTGATTTTAATGCTAATTTGACATTTGCTGTTGAAAAAAAGCCAAACGGGGGGGATATGCATGCTGTCGTTTGCAATATCGTACATTATTGTGCTAAAAACTGTGGCTTGTTCATCATCTTAATGAGAGACACTGAGACACTCGAAGCCAAAGCTAGCAAACACTTCATTCTCTCCCAGAATGCCAAGATGTTTTCAGCATTTATTTCAAAGCAACCTTGCTAGATGAAGACGCAAACGGTGTGAAACACTGATTGGTCTTGCTCTATGCAGCTTGTGCAATCTGAGGAGTTTAAAGGCCATCTTTATCCCCGCCGAATGACAGAATATTTCCTCACATACCGTGCTATGGAGACGTCCGTGCCTGTGAATTGATTAGCAAGGTGCTAACGACCTGCACGAGTAATAACGTGGTTTTACACGACCCCAGGGTCACAGGGCAGTTTAGACGGTGCTTTAATAAAGACTTTGTCAAAAGAAAAAACTCTCTACGCTGTCCATTAGCATTGGAACAGACACGGTAATGAGGGCGCTAAGGATTCCTCAGACAGAGTTGATGTGCAGATTGCTGATGACATTAGCATACAAACACAGGGTTTGTATTGCTAGCGTAGGCTAAGAAGCCGTTTTACCCCATGAGGTCTTGTCAATCAATGCCAACTGTGTTTTCTGTAGAAACAACATGTCAAAAGAGTGAAATAGTAGCTCTTTAGCACACGTAAACACACACATTAGCATTTTGAGCGGTGGAACCCCGCTGTCACGCACACAAACCGTTTCAGGTTCTGTGTCAGCATCGCAGGTAGAAATCAATGTGATCTGCAGGAGTGTTTGCTGTTACATTGGATGTTTGTGACTTGATTTGTTCGCCTGTGAATGTGTTTGAATAGCATCTTTTGTTAGCATGATTTTCTGCTGTGATTAAAAATCTGCTGAGAAAATAATAGACAAAACAAAACACATTTTACAAAATATAATTGAGCAATATCATATGAGCAAGAGTACTGTCAGCATTACCAGCATGGCTGCGACGCGTCCGTAGGTAATCAGTCCATTTATTTCCACCAGTTTGACCAATTCAGCCCGATTTCTGTGGTGAAAGACTTCAGTGTTTATAAGTTAAAGGAATTTTTTGGTTTTAATACAAGTTAAGGTCAATTAACAGCATTTGTGGCATAATGTTGATGATCTAATTTCAAGTCATCCCTCCTTTTCTTTAAAAATTGAGATTACAGTAAGGCACTTACAATGGAAGTAAATAGGGCCAATTTTTGGAGGGTTTAAAGGCAGAAATTTTATAAAAGCACTTAGATTTAATTCTTCTGTTAACTTGAGCTGTTCAAATCGTAGTTTATATGGTTTGAGGGTTTACATCGTTATGTATTTATGGAAACAAAGTTGGAAAATTGGATGAAAATTCACATAGAACTAGTTTAGGAAGCGATTTTTATCATAATAAATAAATTTACTTTTTAAACCGTGTGTATTCTAATGTTTACGTTTGCTTTTTTCAGAAAAGTGATTTTTGGTAATCAACATAATTCCACAACTGCTGTCGATTGCGCTTAACTTGTATTGAACCCAGAACTTTCCTTTAAGCAACTTGCGCTCACTTTCATTCATGTCCAAAATCAGGATTTGTTTGAAATTGCTTCACTAAGTGAGCTGGGGCTCTGGTGGTAGAGCGGGTCGGCTGCTAATCGCAGGGTTGGTGGTTCGATTCCCGGCCCACATGACTCCACATGTCGAAGTGTCCTTGGGCAAGACACTGAACCCCAAGTTGCTCCCAATGGCAGGCTAGCGCCTTGTAATGCAGCTCTGCCATCATTGGTGTGTGTGTGTGTGTGAATAGGACACAGTGTAAAGCGCTTTGGTTAAAAAAAGTGCTACATAAGTGCAGACCATTTACCATTTTAGTGACCACTTCGTTTGTTTGAATCTATCTTCAAAACTCCTTATCCAGCCTTCAAGACAACTGGAGAGTCATTGGTCAAAATACGTTGGAAGCTTCAAAAAGAAAATGTTTATAAATGCATCGACTAGTAAATGAATATAGACATGAGAATATTGTACTATTGCTTTCTTGTTGATAATGTTTGGCAAAATGATGTTCTGAAAATGAAGCCAGAATCGTGTAAACATCAAATGAAACCTGCATTTACATTGGACTGAAACGCCACCTTTTTTCTGATATTTTCCTTCTAAATTTCTTCCCACGTTGCATTAAAAAACATGTAATAAAGAGGAATGATTCGCTTTGAATACAGATTGACGGTAGGACCTGTATATCTCCCTCTCTCGCCTCGTCTTTCTCAGATTTTCTCTCTAACTTTCTCTTTATTAAACCCGCAGGCTGAAGTTTTAAATATTGGAATCTTTAACTCTGCACATCTCACCCACACAGCCACTCATCCTGCTGATGTGACATGATGATGTGAAATATCACACTTCTCTTTCCTCCTACTGAAATCCTCTTCATTTTTTTAGTACGGGTTTTTAAGCAGCATTACATCTTAACGTGTTATATTTTGTTTGTAATAAGCCTTATGATTGGCGAAACCTGCCAAATGGGCTTTAAATCAGTTCTCAAAGGCAATCTAAAGGCCAAAGCGTACATCGGTTTTCCACTTGCCACTATGTCTCGCATGCTGCCCAGTTTTTTCCTGATGTGCTAACGTGCACCAGGAGTTGACTGTACTAAAATAGTATAACAAAACAGTCATAATGCACATGTGTCGAACAATGTCCTTACAGGATCAATGTCCAAAAAAAGTATACTTTGAAATGCTGAGGGCTTCAATCCAAAAGGATTTAATTATTGATCACCCACAACAATTTACATAATTTTATCTCCACTTACAAAACCGTATGTTATTATTTTAGTAAGATAAGGCCGATAAATTGTCTGATATTTGGCTCATTTCAGATTATGGCATCGGACGACATCTATACCAGCTTGGATGATTAACAGAAGTCTGAACAACTTAATACATGTTCTATTTTAAAATATTTTGAAGTGAGTTTTGTGTAAATAGTGTAAAATTAAAAGTGTCTACATCAGGGGTTTTCAACCTTTTTAATGCTGAGGTCCCCCGAATATAATGATCCCCTTGCGATGGACCCCCTTTGTGAGAGAGGGGAAACATTTTTTAATGTGATATTAGAGACATGCTTGAAACATTAAATACGTAGCTTATTGTCATTGTACTAAAGCCCCCAAAAAATATACAAAAAATCCGATATTATCAGAAGTGTTTTTATTTATTTATTTTTATATTAGGTTATATGTATAAACCCAAAGAGAAACGTTTTGACAATTCATTTCAAATGTATTTTTAATGCGTTTTTCACGATAAATATTGTTCCAAAGCAACTATACAGAGAATACTTTAAAATATTTTGTTGTTACAAAATTAAATGTTACAATAGAATCAAATAATTCTGAATAACCTCATAATTTTAGAACGAAACCGTAATAATGTAAAATACAGTCACCTTTTTCACACATTTTTCCTGACATTTTTGTGGACACTGTCCCCAGTTTGAAAACCTCTGGTCTACATCAGTGTTTTGTCTAAATATTCAGTTTTATGTAGTCAAAAATACGCCTGTGTGAAACTGTAAAGTCCGTTCATTATATTGTGCGATACTTCCACACATGTTCAATAGACTGCGATCTAAACTGTGATAGAAGGACTGTGACTTAAAGAATTTAAAGTTATCCAAAGCGACTTACAGTGCACTAATTACAGGGACAATCCCCCCGGAGCAACCTGGAGTTAAGTGCCTTGCTCAAGGACACAATGGCGGTGGCTGTGGGGATCAAACCAGCAACCTTCTGATTACCAGTTATGTGCTTTTACCCCACTACGCCACCACCACCACTCCGTTATCAATGTGCGTACACACACATTGAACACATTGAACTGTGCTATGATCCACATTTATACTCTATTATACTCATTTAACTGATCAAGGTCAATAGAGCGCATCAGTGCCCGTCCACTTTCAGTCGTCTGAGTTCCGGAATTATTTTTCCCCATTCATTTCATTCATAGACTTTTAATAAAATCCTTCATAAAAGAGTTGTGAGCCAAGAATCAAACTAGCCAACTCACAACATCACAAACTTGGTTTTGAGGACATAAAGACTACATGACTGTGTACTTACCGTCTTTCATGAGGGTGCGGACTCCAATCCCATGAAGGATTCGGAATTATGTAATTAATTTAAAAACAATGTGAATATATAAAACTATTGATTTTAGTTTGTTGTTTATAAGTATAGACAATGTATTTTACTTTTATTGGAAAAGATTCCTATATGTACAAATATATCATTAGTTTAAGGGTGAACGGAGACCGACTCGATTACCTCATTCACAGTGCGTCATGGGAGCGCGTGGTCGCTCCAAAGCACATTTTGCAGGTTTGTTGGCCTGAGTTCTCTGATTGGTGGATCTTTCTCTGCTGTACTATGGGTAATGTAGTTGTTTACCATGAATTCCGCTATCAAACATGGTTTTTAAACGATGAAGTTAAAATAACGCAGACGGATGGTTTCAATGGAAGCATTATCCATCGATGAACAACCTCGTAGCTCACAGTAGGTCTCTCTATTCCTCTATGGGATAAATGAATGGGATTCTTACATATGGAACCAGACCGTTGCGCTCTATGGGTTTGTATGTATGTGTTGATGGGACTATTTGATGGCTCTTCAAAACACAACCCTGAAAATAAAGCTGTCTCACTCTATTACGGCGACATGGGTGTTACGTCATTTCACTTTAGCTTGACTTCAAATGCTCGTTGGAATTTGATGTTTGAGGTTAAAATGTTACTCGCTTCTGTTGCCATGACGATTGCAATAGGAGCTGCTGAGAGTTCCCAAGGAAACCGTAAAATGGTCTGTAGCCTACAGTTGCCAAACGGCACAGTCCCCCATCAGAGATGAGTTCTTTATTTGCACTTTATATTGTTAAATGTAATCTGGCATCTCTGTATCTTTAACAGCTCATTCATGAGAGAGATTATTTTGTAAAGAGCATTTTTGACCTCATAAATATTTGAAGATCCTGACTTTTGGCTTGTCTGTATAGTCTGATTGATACCTACACATGGCATGATATCTACACCTTTGTCCAAATTCTCATTCCCCTCATAATAGATTGAGTTATTCCCTGGGCCAAAACCGTTGTATGTGCTGTTGATTCTGATGAATTGTCTCTAGTGCGGTTTATCATTGATTACAAACTTATAACTAATTCAGAAAGTAAAGACCAAAAGTTGAAATAGTGTGATATGCAATTGTGGTTCTAAATATGTGTTTGGATGAGTCTTCTGTTTTTGTGTTGGGATGGGTTGTCATTCATCTCTCGGTTTCAGCTTTATGTACTAATGAATGTTTAATGTGCATGTTGGAGAGTTGACTGTTTACATGTTTCTTGTCTGTTTCCTGCAGTTGATCTCCTGGGGCTTCTGAAGTGGAGATCAAACACAAGTTTACTTCAGCAGAATCTTCGTCACCTCATGAAGGTGGATGGAGGAGAGGTGGTCAAGGTATGTTTGAATCAGACAAAAACTTACAAAGGTCTTGCACATTTAAAGATACATTTTCACTGTCATTCAAACGTCAGTTTTAAGTGTGCTGCCAACATAAAACATTCAAAAGTTGGCGTGAAAGCTTGCAATTTAATTCACAATATGAAATTATGGATGAACACTGCCATACTTCAAAAGCATTTAGCTGATTAGTTTGTAAGACTGCCACAAAACAATGCCGAGATATTTATAGAAAAGCCATTTCCAAGGCTTTTCGGTAGGGTATACACACAGTAGCCCCGAAACATATTTGGACACTTTTGGGTCCTTAAGCCACACGTATGCAATGCAAATACATTTCTGCATGACAAAAGTGTCCAAAAACGTTTTAACTTTATTGGGGTCACTGTACGTGTGTTATTTTATTTTAATTTATTTTGAAATGTAATTTTTATTTGATCTTTAATTTAATTAAATATAATAATTTAATTTCATTATAATTTATTATATTTAATAATTTAATTAAAAAAAAATTACTTTTTACTTTTTGGGGCCAATGTACATGACTTATTTTATTATATATACAACATGACATTCCCAAACTAAAATAAGGTCAAGCTCTGTTGATGTATGTGATGTTCACTTACATTTCCCTCATGGAGTGTGTTTAAATGCCAGTGTGCTCCTGAAGGCAAAACTATATGAGCCGTCAGTGACTGAGACAGAGAAAGATGGAGACAGATTTGTTGTGCAGTAAATGTCCCCTCAACATCCTTATAACATTTTGCAGCCTCTGCCGTGTCTCTACGACACAGTTATCAAACGTTCCTCCACCCACAGCTCAAGACACTAAACAGCAAATTCAAGAGTCATCCTGAAGTACTTAAGGGTTAAAGGTCATTATTAGGCACAACACACAGCGAAATGGACACATTTCACAGACTGTGATGATGCATTTCATTTCCATCTTTATTTAGCAGCACAAATGTACCAGACTTTTTTTTTAATGTACATTACAAATTATTATTTGTGTTATTATCTTACCATTAAATAAATCAATAATATTATAACATAAACATCTGGGGTTTCATTTGGATTTAAAAAATGCAGCTGCTGAGGGAATATTTCTTCTGACTGTTGTAATACAACTATGTTTTCCCTCTTTTCCCAAGTATTGGGAACATCAGTGTGAAGAAACTAATTATTTTGCAGTTGGAGCAATTTGATGCAAAAATAAAATTGGTTTTGGTTACACATTTGCTGCTATAGAATTTTAACCCGCTAGTTCATTTCTGCGTTTCAAGCCCGGAAATGTGAAAAGGGTCCATCTGAAGTATATTAAAGCCTCAAACTTCTTGTAGCTTTTTTTAAATATAGTTATTGGATAGTAAAAATATTAAAGACATAGTTTCATATATACAGGTCCTTCTCAAAAAATTAGCATATTGTGATAAAGGTCATTAATTTCCATAATGTAATGATAAAAATTAAACTTTCATATATTTTAGATTCATTGCACACCAACTGAAATATTTCAGGTCTTTTATTGTTTTAATACTGATGATTTTGGCATACAGCTCATGAAAACTCAAAATTCCTATCTCAAAAAATTAGCATATCATGAAAAGGGTCTCTAAACGAGCTATTAACCTAATCATCTGAATCAACTAATTAACTCTAAACACCTGCAAAAGATTCCTGAGGCTTTTAAAAACTCCCAGCCTGTTTCATTACTCAAAACCGCAATCATGGGTAAGACTGCCGACCTGACTGCTGTCCAGAAGGCCATCATTGACACCCTCAAGCAAGAGGGTAAGACACAGAAAGAAATTTCTGAACAAATAGGCTGTTCCCAGAGTGCTGTATCAAGGCACCTCAGTGGGAAGTCTGTGGGAAGGAAAAAGTGTGGCAAAAAAACGCTGCACAACGAGAAGAGGTGACCGGACCCTGAGGAAGATTGTGGAGAAGGACCGATTCCAGACCTTGGGGGACCTGCGGAAGCAGTGGACTGAGTCTGGAGTAGAAAAATCCCCGCATTCCCCAGGTCAAGCCACTTTTGAACCAGAAACAGCGGCAGAAGCGCCTGACCTGGGCTACAGAGAAGCAGCACTGGACTGTTGCTCAGTGGTCCAAAGTACTTTTTTCGGATGAAAGCAAATTTTGCATGTCATTCGGAAATCAAGGTGCCAGAGTCTGGAGGAAGACTAGGGAGAAGGAAATGCCAAAATGCCTGAAGTCCAGTGTCAAGTACCCACAGTCAGTGATGGTCTGGGGTGCCATGTCAGCTGCTGGTGTTGGTCCACTGTGTTTTATCAAGGGCAGGGTCAATGCAGCTAGCTATCAGGAGATTTTGGAGCACTTCAAATCAAATCAAATCAAATCACTTTATTGTCACACTACCATGTACACAAGTGCAACAGTAGGTGAAATTCTTGTGTGCAGTTCCGAGCAACATAGCAGTCATGACAGTGACGAGACATATACCAATTACAATAAACAACATACTTACACAAAACAATTTACATATCAAATGTACACATACTTACACAAAACAATTTACAAATCAGATGTACACATACTTACACAACACAATAATTATATACAATGCAGAATATAGAACAGAATATACAATACAATACAATAAGTGGGAGTATATGAAATATATATGTGTATATATATATATATAGCAGTTGTATTGAGGAGAATATGTTGACAGTCCAGTGTGAGATTATAGATTAATAAAGTGCAGTGCTAATTATTGATCCTGATAGATCAAGAGTTCAACAGTCTGATTGCTTGGGGAAAAAGCTATCATGTAGTCGGCTGGTGCGGGTCCTGATGCTGCGATACCGCCTGCCTGATGGTAGCAGTGAGAACAGCCCATGACTTGGGTGACTGGAGTCTCTGATGATCCTCCGAGCTTTTTTCACACACCGCCTGGTGTATATGTCCTGGAGGGAGGGAAGCTCACCTCCGATGATGTTCCTGGCAGTTCGCACCACCCTTTGCAGGGCTTTGCAGTTGTACGCGGTGCTATTGCCGTACCAGGCGGTGATGCAGCCAGTCAGGATGCTCTCTACAGTGCTGGTGTAGAACCGTGTGAGGATGTGGTGGTTCATTCCAAACTTCCTCAGCCGTCTCAGGAAGAAGAGGCGCTGGTGAGCCTTCTTCACAACGGCCTCAGTGTGGACGGACCATGTGAGTTCCTCAGTAATGTGGACACCGAGGAACTTGAAGCTGCTGACTCTCTCCACCGGTGCTCCATTGATGGTGATGGGGCTGTGTTCTCCGTCTTTCTTCCTGAAGTCCACAACAAGCTCCTTGGTTTTACTGACGTTGAGGGAGAGGTTGTGCTCCTGACACCAGCGTGTCAGAGTGTGCACCTCCTCTCTGTAGGCTCTTTCATCATTGTCAGTGATCAGACCTACCACCGTCGTATCGTCAGCAAACTTAATGATGGCATTGGAGCTATGTGTTGCCACACAGTCATGTGTGTACAGGGAATACAGGAGTGGGCTGAGAACACAGCCCTGCGGGGCTCCAGTGTTGAGGGTCAGTGATGAGGAGGTGTTGCTGCCCATTCTAACCACCTGACGTCTGCCTGACAGGAAATCCAGGATCCAGCTGCACAGCGAGCTGTTTAAGCCCAGAGCCCGGAGTTTCTCATCAAGCTTGGAGGGCACTATGGTGTTGAATGCTGAGCTGTAGTCTACAAACAGCATTCTCACATATGTGTTCCTTTTTTCCAGGTGGGAGAGAGCAGTGTGTATTGTAGATGCAATGGCATCATCAGTGGAGCGGTTGTTGCGGTAGGCAAACTGCAATGGGTCCAAAGAGGTGGGCAGAACAGAGCAGATGTGATCTCTGATTAACCTCTCGAAGCATTTGCTGATGATGGGGGTCAGAGCAACAGGACGCCAGTCATTTAAGCATGTGATTATAGCTTGCTTCGGTACAGGCACAATGGTTGATGTTTTGAAGCATGTGGGGACTACAGACAGGGAGAGGGACAGATTGAAAATGTCCGTAAAAACACCAGCCAGTTGATTCGCGCGCGCTCTGATGACGCGGCCCGGAATGCCGTCTGGACCCGCGGCTTTACGGATGTTCACCCGTCGGAATGATCGGGTTACATCCACAACAGAGACGGAGAGTGAATCAACCTCTGTAGCGTCAGCAGCGAGTGCTCTCTCCGCGAGGGCGGTGTTACTGTCCTCAAAGCGAGCATAAAATGTATTAAGTTAGATCCGGGAGAGATGCAGCGGTGTTCATGGCGGAGACTTTATTCCGCTTGTAGTCCGTGATTGTGTTAATTCCCTGCCACATACTTCTAGAGTCAGTGGTGTTGAACTGGCCTTCAAGCTTGTGCCTGTACTGGCGTTTGGCTTCACTGATAGTGTTACGGAGGGCATAACTGGCTTGTTTACGCTCCTCCGTGTTAGGAGAATTAAACGCGGAGGACCGCGCAGTGAGTGCCGCGCGAACATCGCCGTTAACCCATGGTTTCTGGTTGGGGTATATCCGTATAGTTTTGGTGGAACAACGTCCTCTACGCACTTCCTGATGAAACACGTTACGCTGTCAGCGTAAACCTCGATAATCGATCATCAGAGGCGGACCGGAACATCTCCCAGTCCGCGTGATCAAAACAGTCTTGTAGCGCAGAGTCTGATTGGTCCGACCAGCACTGGATCGTTCTGAGGGTGGGTGCTTCCTGTTTCAGTTTCTGCCTGTAAGCGGGCAGAAGCAGAACGGAAGAATGGTCCGATTTGCCAAATGGGGCGGGGGAGGGATTTGTAGCCTTCCGGAAGGGAGAGTAACAATGATCCAAAACCCGGTCCCCTCGTGTGTTGAACTTTATGTGTTGGTGGTATTTTGGGGCGATTGCTTTGAAGTTGGCTTTGTTAAAGTCCCGGCAACAATGAACGCAGCCTCAGGGTGCGCGGTTTCCTGCTCACTTATACACCCATACAGTTCCCTGAGTGCCCGGTCTGTGTCGGACTTGCGGGGGATGTACACAGCTGTGATGATAACCGCTGTGAATTCCCTCGGCAGCCAGAATGGTCGACACAGAAGCATGAGATATTCCAGATCAGGAGAGCAAAAAGACTTGATGAAATGTACGTTCCTCTGATCACACCATGATTTGTTGATCATAAAACATACACCACCACCTCTGCTTTTACCAGAGGTCTTTCAGCTCTGTCCGCTCGGTGCACGGAAAAGCCCGTGATTTCGATGGCGAGTCTGGAATCTCCGTAGACAGCCAGGTTTCTGTAAGGCACATAGCGCAGCAGTCCCTCGTCTCTCGTTGGAAAGAGATCCGCGCTCTCAGCTCGCAGAGTTTGTTGTCCAGAGACTGAACATTTGCCAGTAGTATACTGGGTAGCGGGAGTCGATTTGCACGACGTCTTACTCTGATGAGAACGCCCGGCTCGTTTTCCTCTTTTCCTTCTGCGTTTCAGCGGCCGAGCAGCACAGACAAAGGGCTCCGCCCGGCGTGTTTGTAAACAGCGGGTCGGCATTAAGGAATTTGAAGTCCGGTTTTCGATGTGTGATTGTAGAACTAATGTCCAAAAGCGTTTGTCTGTCGTAAACAATAAGGCAGACAACATCCAAGACAAAAAAACAAAGAACTGTAAACAAAACAAACAATAAACCGCAGTGTTGTAACGGAGCTCGCAACGCAGCAGCCATACTCGGCGCCATCTTGAGTCCTCACTTCATGCTTCCATCTGCTGAAAAGCTTTATGGAGATGAAGATTTCATTTTTCAGCACGACCTGGCACCTGCTCACAGTGCCAAAACCACTGGTAAATGGTTTACTGACCATGGTATTACTGTGCTCAATTGGCCTGCCAACTCTCCTGACCTGAACCCCATAGAGAATCTGTGGGATATTGTGAAGAGAAAGTTGAGAGACATAAGACCCAACACTCTGGATGAGCTTAAGGCCGCTATCGAAGCATCCTGGGCCTCCATAACACCTCAGCAGTGCCACAGGCTGATTGCCTCCATGCCACGCGCATTGAAGCAGTCATTTCTGCAAAAGGATTCCCGACCAAGTATTGAGTGCATAACTGAACATAATTATTTGAAGGTTGACTTTTTGTTTGGGTATTAAAAACACTTCTTTTATTGGTCGGATGAAATATGCTATTTTTTTGAGATAGGAATTTTGGGTTTTCATGAGCTGTATGCCAAAATCATCAGTATTAAAACAATAAAAGACCTGAAATATTTCAGTTGGTGTGCAATGAATCTAAAATATATGAAAGTTTAATTTTTATCATTACATTATGGAAAATAATGACCTTTATCACAATATGCTAATTTTTTGAGAAGGACCTGTATATATATACAGAAGAGGATTAGGGCCAAGCAATAATAAAAAATAAAATAAAGCCATCTTGAGATTAAAGTCATTATAATGCGAGATTAAACTCGTTAAATTTCGAGAAAAAAGTCGAAATATAATCTTGAGAATAAACTCATTAAATATCGAGAATAAAGTCGTTGTGTTTCGAGAAAAAACTTAAGTTTAATCTCGCATTATAATGACTTTATTCTCAATATTTAATAAGTTTATTCTCAAGATTGTATTTCGACTTTTTTCTAGAAATTTAACGAGTTTAATCTCGCATTATAATGACTTTAATCTCGAGATGGTTTTATTTTTTTATTATTGCTTGGCCCTAATCCTCTTCCGTGTGTGTGTGTGTGTGTGTGTGTATATATATATATATACGTATCAAGTCAAGTCAAGTGGTTTTTATTGTCGTTTCAACCATATACAGTTAGTGCAGTACACAGCAAAACGAGACAACGTTCCTCCAGGACCATGGTGCTACATAAAAACAACAGAGGACCAACATAGGACCACATGAGACAACACAACGAAATAAAATACCTATATATACCTATATAAAGTGCACGTGCAAACATGTGCAAAAAGTATGGGACAGTACAACAAATTTCTGACAATGAACAGGACAGTAGACAGTGCAGCGCCGACCAGTACTCAGTAGTGCAAAAAGATGACAGTTTCTAAAAATGTAAACATAACATACTATGAGATAGTGTTCTATGCACATAGCAGTTATTGAGGTAGCAGACAGTTATAAAGTGACAGTAATTAAAGTGCAACTCAGGACACGTGTGTGTCAAACCAGTCTCTGAGTATTGAGGAGTCTGATGGCTTGGGGAAGAAGCTGTTACACAGTCTGGCCGTGAGGGCCCGAATGCTTCGGTACCTCTTGCCAGACGGGAGGAGGGTAAAGAGTTTGTGTGAGGGGTGTGTGGGGTCGTCCACAATGCTGGTTGCTTTGTGGATACAGTGTTTTTTGTAAATGTCTTTGATGGAGGGAAGAGAGACCCCAATGATCTTCTCAGCTGTCCTCACTATCCTCTGCAGGGCTTTGCGGTCCGAAGCGGTGCAAGTCCCAAACCAGGCAGTGATGCAGCTGCTCAGGATGCTCTCAATAGTCCCTCTATAGAATGTAGTGAGGATGGGGTTGGGAGATGTGCTTTCCTCAGCCTTCGAAGAAAGTAGAGACGCTGCTGGGCTTTCTTGGTGATAGAGCTGGTGTTGAGGGACCAGGTGAGGTTCTCCGCCAAGTGAACACCAAGGAATTTGGTGCTTTTGACGATCTCCACAGAGGAGCCGTCGATGTTCAGCGGAGTGTGTTCACCTTGTGCTCTCCTAAAGTCAACAACCATCTCTTTTGTTTTGTCGACATTCAGGGACAGGTTGTTGGCTCTACACCAGTTCGTCAGCCGCTGCACCTCCTCTCT